>NW_017307223.1:671907-682713 GCF_000935625.1 Nanorana parkeri
TGTGTCCTCAATCTCTTTTTCTATTTTAAAAGGGAAATATCAGGGGTCTGTTTAATAAATAAAAATAAATATAAAAAAATTTAAAAGTTTATAAAAAATAAATAAAAATAAAAAATTTTCTTTGGTTTCGGCCTGACAATTCTTTTTATTTCGGTTTTCGGTATTGAAATTTCCATTTCGGTGCACCAAATGCCACGGTAAAATCATTCATTTATTCACATTGGGAGTTGGGATGGGGTTAAGGCAGCGTTGGTCAACTCTGGCTCTCCAGGTGTGCTTTGACTACAAATCCTATAATCCCTCTGCCTCTGGGAGTCATGCCTGTGGCTGTCAGAATCTTGCAATGCCTCATGAGACTTGTAGTTCCACAACAGCTGGAAGACTGGAGTTGCCCACCACTGGGTTAAGGCCTCATGGCTGTGTTTCATGGCTTTGTTAATAAACAAGGCCACACGACCTTGTTGATCAACAAAGTCATGTTATCACATTACACAATGAAATAAATTGTTATTTGATGTTTTTATCACATGAGTAGGATCACATGGCTCTCTACCTCTTTGCTTTGCTGCTGTTCATTTACCAAGACACTGCCAGCCATACTCTGTGCATGGTGATGGTACGCCAGTGTTTGATGCCTGGCTGGTACTGTCTTGCATCGTGCCAAGTGCATATATATGTGCCATTTTATGAACAAGCACTCATAAGTAAAGCTGACATCAAAGCTATAGATCTTCTAGACCAGGAGTGGGTAATTCTGGCTTTTCAGCTATTGTGGAACTACAAGTCCCATGTGGCATTGCAAGAATCCCACAGGTAGAGGCATGTTGGTATTTGTAAGTAAAACACAGCTGGGGGGCCGGAGTTGCCTACCCCTGGTTTAGAGCCCTTTCACTCTGTGTGGTTCAGTCTGGAAGAGTGGGTAGTCCTGGGCAGACTACATTTACATGTGGAAATTTAGAAAATTATTGTTATAGTTGATTACTTTTCTTGGTCTTATACCTTGAAGGCCTGTCAAATCTTATGCTATTTATGGGAATCATGTGATTTTATCGTTCTCTCTCCTGGTCATCTTAATTAGTGGGTTTTGTAACAAAGTTTCACATACCCACAATTTGCAAAGCAAAGCTGGGGGCTTCTTCTATTGAACAAAGCATCGGGACATATACCTAGGATTGATTTAGGAAAAGAATCCTTTCACTCAGTGATAGAAGATGCTTCCTAGTCTATATGTTTGGATGCTGCAGATTGCACTTCTCCTTTTCTGTATGTAATTTTCAATATATAATTACTCTGCAACTAAAAAAAAGGTTTTGTCTGGAGTTGAGCTATACATACTTTATTTTGGACCCCGTGAAATCAAACTAGGTATCTGTGCTTCTCTATGTAATGCAAGCTAATCATGACTTGTTGGAGGGGCTGTTTATAGCTTCCTGTAAACATCACTACTTATGCCAAAAGTGATGCAAGTAAGGAGGAGTATTGCAAATATCCAAACGCCTTGATATGCTGGTGTCAGTCTGGAAGAGTGGGTAGTCCTTGGCAGACTACATTTACATGTGGACTAACCCCCCATCTTTTAGATTGTAAGCCCTCACGGGCAGGGCCCTCCTTACCATCTTGTCTTGAATTGTATTGTGATTGTAATGTCTTCCCTATATTGTAAAGCGCTGCGCAAACTGTTGACGCTATATAAATCCTGTATGATAATAATAATGTGAGGTTAAGCCTCCATGATAAGAAAGAACTCAAATCCAGTGAATACGGGTGGCAGGCCAGGGGCAGTAATGCAAGAAGGAAAGCACATGATGAAGCTGGATGTCCTCCAGCCAGAAAATAACTATGTCACTTGTCGCATCTTCTAATGAGCACTGTGAGAAACCCATAGTGTGCAGTGAAATCAGAGTAAGAGAGATCAGTAAGTAATCAAGAGAGGAGCCTGTACAACAGCAAGACTGAAGTTCAGCTTTAAGCCTTTCTTCCTGCTGTTATAAGCTTGATAAACTTGTGTTCTTACAGTGTATCTAAAACCGAGAACAAAAAAGTAATAATTGCAGCTTACAAGCCCTTAGGTGTGGTGGCTGCATTATTTCTTTTTTCAGAGTACATTTTCCTTCCAACTTCCTATGCACTGTGCCGAAATCTAAAACATGGTATAAGCACTGCCCAGTTCTCTTCTGTAAACTACAGAACACATACCCTCTGGTATGGAGATGGGAAGGGAAGGTTTTCTGTAGTCTTGACGCACTTCCTGTCCTAAGGTGACTATGCTGGTCCTCCATAGATACAGTATAGTGAGTGAGCATTGTCACCTTAGGACAGAAAGTTGATTACTGTCTAGATCACCGGGTGAAAATAATAAGGGGGAAAAGCCTGAAAAAAGAAAATGAATGCAGTCGCCACATCTAAGGACTGGTAAGCCGCAATATGTTACATTATTCTTTTTGGATTTAGATACACTTTAGGAGTATCAGTTAGGTCACTGTGTTTTTCGGTTTCACAAACTGAAATCCTTATAGTAGCTCCCTTATATTTTGATATATAGCAGGCCCATTGACATTTCCAATGATCGCAAGCACTACAAGCCTTAAAGGAGAACTATGGGGTTAGTGCTTTTCCCCATAGTTCTCCTAAGGGTAACGGGAGGACATAAACTAGCGTCCTCCAGTCACATTAAGCTCAGTATACCGCGAGCTACAGCTCGAGGTATACTGAGACGCCGCAGTTGAAACAGATCCCGACAATTATGTCTGGATCCGCCCAGCTGCGTGAGTGACAGCTGGCTCTGCCTATCTTGAGGCAGAGCCAGCTGTACCCGCCCGCTCCCCCGTCCGTTCTGTCAGTCAGTGCTGGAGGATCAGAGCGGGGAGGGGGGATCCAGTCCCTCCCCTGTCACGGCTCTGTGCCGTGACAAGATCGAGAAGTGAGTGAACGCCGGTATGTGTTCGCTCACTTCCCGATCTACTGAGCCGACCTGTGACAGTTTCATTGTCACAGGTCGGCTAAAACGATGAGGATGAGTGAAAAGCACTGACCTCATAGTTCTCCTTTAAGCACTTTTTTTTCCAGCTTGTAATGTTCAGCCATCTTGATGATGAACATTCTTATTTTTTACCACTAGATGGAGACATACAGCATTGAATAGAGGAAAGCATTGTTTGAATTACTGGATCTTGTAACTTGCAGAAAAATGTACAGCTTCCAGCTAGAGCTACTGTTATGTGCGCTTTCAAAGCTCAGATCTTATCTGTTGTTCACATATTTACAAACTCTCAAGTGCTAGACTGTTTAATTATTCCAATTTGGCCAAAGAAATAAAACTCTTTTTTTTAAAGGGGGTGGGGGGAGCATTTGAGGATGGCGTAAAGTAGGCACCAGTCTGCTGAGCTCTGGAGGATATTTGATAGGACAATTTGTAAAACCTATTCAAATCACTGTGGTTATCCACAAGATATGTGACACTAAGGCCTTATTCAGGTGGGCTGCAGTCTGCACCGCCCTCTAAAAAGCTATCCACGGTTGATTGCTTGTCAGGGGGTGGTGGAGCAATGGCTGCCCAGCGTTCAGGAGGTGATACTGCTGGCTCCTGAATGTAGGGTTTTTTTTAATCGCAATGGGATTTTTTCTTATTGAAGTACCCCTCCGCAACCACATATGCACTCAGTTGCTGCATGGTTCCATTCATTTTAATTGTTGCATTCGACAAGCGGCACCCCTCTCATACGTAACATGCTGTATGCTGTTTTGCTGTGACATAAAGCATCATGTGTCAGGCAATGTAAGTAGGACTGTGTGGCCACAGTGCTACTGTTACACTAACAGCGTGTGCCAATATAACTCTTCCTCTCTTCCCCATAGGAATAAACACGAACGTTCAACCAATACAAACCCCTATGCACCTATGCCACACGATGAGACCCACACGCAGCCATGGTGAGCCAAGCACACAGCCCTGGTGAGACCTGCACACAGCCATAGCAAGACCACACACCAACCCAGCTGAGACCCTCACAGCCCTGATCATACCACTGACCTCTGCACTCTGTGTTACAACTGACATCTGCACTCTGTGTTACAACTGACCTCTGTAGTCTGTCACACCGCTGACTTCTGCACGCTGCATCACACCGCTGACCTTTGTCAGGGGGGGGTGCCGAAAGTGACAGCGAATGCCTCCACACATCAAATGCAAAATACCATATAGTCACTCACACTGCGTTAGTAGATAGCAGTCAATCTTCTTTATTGACTGAACATGATGTCACATACACATACACAAAGCGACGTTTCGGGACCAGGCAGTCCCTTCTTCAGGCAAGCAACAGTGTTAACACCAATACAAAGTGCAAACATATATACATAGAAATAAAGGGAAACAATCAACCAATTCAAAATCAACTGCTGACCTCTGCACTCTGTCACACCGCTGAGCTCTGCGTCACACTGTTGACTTCTGCACTCTGCGTCACAACGCCGACCTCTGCACTCCGGCAATGTAATATTTCAAATGTATTCGGCTGCATTAGGTCAGTAGCCTAATGCATTTCAACATGTGAAAACCAATGATTGCCTATGGGCATGGTTCCCACCTGGGCGTTTTACAGCGCGTAGGAACGCACTGCAAAATGCCCTACGCCCAAAGAAGTACAGGAGTTTCTTTGTGGCGTATTTGCCGCGCATTTTCATTAGGATACAGCCGGATAGCCCTTGGAAACGTGCGTTTGTCGCGTGTTTTTTTATCGCGTATCGCTGTAAAATCGTGTGGCACAAAACGTGCGGCAAACGCGCATATTCGGTACGCCTAGGTGTGAACCCAACCTAAGACGCGGGTATATTTGGACTGAGACCTCACCTCTACGATTTGCTATAATCTGAGTTATTCTTAGTCGGTTTGGTACTACATGTGGTTGAGATTAGACAGCCCCAGCTGAGGGGAAGTGTGAATGCTTAAATGTGTTATGTTACATGTACTGTATATCCTATTCTGAATCTACTGGTTATAGCTGCTGTATTTGCTATCTGTACCTTTGAACTATAGTTTACTTTAATTGTCAGTAAAACTTCTATAAAAGAAGCCCACAAGGTGTGTTGTTGTGCAGTGTGTTGCTGGGCAGTTTATCCTGGTGCGGGACAGAACAACCCAAAAGATACTTCGGCTCCTTCGGGGGGTGAGCGCTACATATGTAAAGTCATATAGCTCTGCCTTTCTTTTTTTCTCCTATGCAGTCACATGGTCTTAATATCACATTACTTAAACTGCCATGCAATTACAAATGTTATCATAGTAACAGTTGGTGACTTTGCTGGGAGTCCGTTCCCGAGCCACTGCCATGAGCTGTTTGGGCAGTGGCATGTGGGGGGAACAAGGAACAAGATCTGCTGGGCACTGCTGAAATGATGAACAAGATGGCAGCACCCAGCAACACTTTGCCAATATTTGGGGTATAAAACACAACTATTATGAGGTAATAGATCTAAATTGTTATTTACTACTGAATACTGGCTAAATATAATCTTTAAACTTTGAGGGAAACAGCTTCTCAGTTACACATTAATAGCCTACTTGTTCCATACATGATCCATACATTTATATTAACTGTTTTGCTAGCTGGAACATGCCCAGTTCATAGGCTGGCTGGATTATAGACCAACCCTAATGACATGTAGAAAGTAAGTAAGTAGCTGAGCAATGAAGTAAGGCACAGCTAAATAAATGCATTTATTAGTAATTAAATAGGTAAATGCTGGATGAGCCCAGATGTAGAGGAAAAACAGATGTTCTGCTGTTTAATTAATAAACAACTTCTGTATCAGTTTCACAATAATGGGTTTGAGAGGCTTTCTGTGGCTATGGCACTGACTGGAGGATAGCTTCTATGTCACAAATACGGTTCTAGTTACCTATTAGGCAACACTGTTCTGAAGCATGATGTATTGCATTAATGACTTGTTCTGTTAGAAATCATAAAGCTGTAAAGCTGAGTTCAAGGCCATTTTTTCTTTAGTTTGGATAGGGTCATGATCACCTAAACCTAAACAGGGCAAATGGGACAGTTACCCTGGGACCACCAACCATTGCCAGAAATACTGCTGTTTGCCTTGTATCTGGAGCAAAGCTATCATGAGGCAAGCTAACAGGGGATGTACCGACTTGTAAGGCCAGTTTTATAACCTTGCTGTGCGTTAACACAATGTGAGTTGATGTGTGTCTGTACATAATGTTCTGTACATTAACCACTTGCTGTCCTGAGCAATTTTTTACATTTTTTACATTTGCACACACATGATAAAATCTGAATTTTTGGCTAAAAAACAGCTTCAGACCCCCAAACAATTATATATATTTTCTGAAAGGAGAGGCCATGTAGAATAAAAAGATGCTAGTTGCAATTTTTTACGTTGCACGGTATTTGCGCAAATGTTTATCAAACAAGTATTTTTAGGATAAATTACACTAAAACTAAATTTAGTGCACAGAAACAGAATATAATACTAAATTTTTTGGTAAAATATAAAAGACGAGGTCACGCCGGGTAAATAGATACCAAACATGTCAAGCCTTAAAATTGCGTTCGTCCGTGAAACCGCAAAAAAACGACCATAAAGAGAATTTCCCATAGGCGACGCTTTAAACACTTTTACAGATCATCAGTTTAGTGTTAACAGTGATTGATGGGGCTAGAATTATTGCTCTCACTCTGACACTTGCAACAATATGTAACATACTGTATGTGGCGCAATGTTCGTTTCTGCACATAGCGCCGAACCGTACAAGAAGCGATTTGGCTCCTGTACAGACGCTGGATCTCTTATATTTAAACTGCAATCGTCAGTCATAAAAGTTGGGGGGGAAAATATGTAGGAAAAAAATGTTTACAAAAGTAAATACATGATAAATGTTACAAAATAAATGAAGATTTCAAAAGAAAAAAATCAAAGATTATTGAAAAAAATAAACAATTGGGGGGAGCTGGCAGTGGCAGCTAGCTCCGCCTAACTGTTTCCTATTGGCCGGGACCTGCTAGAGTCTTTTAGCAGGTCCCGGCCAATGAATAACAACTGGGCGGAGCCGGCCATGACTTTTCATGGAAGAAGTTAAGTCTGATGTTCTACCAAGAATAATTACTCATAGATCACAATATATAATGACTAGGTAAGTAAAATAAATTTTGTTTTGGACTAGACATTTTTCAATGTATCCACCCGGCTGAGCTGAAGTGCAGAAGGACTTCGACTCAGCCGATCCAACATCTGGAGGAGCTGAAGTGCAGAGGGACATGTGGATCAGCTGAGCCAAAGCTCCAGCAGCTCACACGCTGCCGTTCGCCCCTATTCTCATAGGGGCCGAAAAAGTCAGTGAGTCAATAGTCATTGGGCTCGGCAATTCTGCTTGGTATCTCCGTGGTACAGAGCAGAATAGCAAATAAGTGAAAAGAGTGAAAATAATAAAAAAAACGGTTAGAAATTATTTTAAAAATGATCCAAAATAGGAAAATTTAAAATAAAAGAAAAATATTTTAAATAAAAGAAAAAAAACTATTGGGCGGAACTATTGGGTGACAGCTAGCTCCACCCAACTGTTTCCTAGTGTTCTAGCAGGTCCCGGCCAATGAATAACAACTGCCTACGGCAGGTTATTCTCCACGCTTCGGCTGTCACTTCGGCTGATGTACGGGCTCTGTAAAAAGCCGGTACAGCAGCCCTTCAGTTCGACTGACCCGAAGGGCAGAGGCGGCTGAAGAGAGCCGAAGGATCAGCCGAAGCTACGTCTGGATCCTTTGCCTCTTTAGTGAATAACCCCCATAGTGATAGAATGTAATAATGGCAGTACTAAATATATATATTTTTTGTCATCTTTACTTTTTTTTAAATGATGTTTTATACATTTTTAAGAAAATGTGAACAAAACACTATACATTCTATTTAAAGGTCAACTGCAGCCAAACATGTTTTGTTTTTGTTTGTTTTTTAGTTGTGGGTAGAGTGGGGAAGGTTTAAAACATCTGTGCCAATCACTACTGTTTGACACCTACCACTTGGACAGTGTGAGAGCAAATCTCCCTAATGGGGATGCCAATAGTAATAAGATCCCAGCAGATAATCCAAACCTTATGCACGGTACTAGAAAATGTGTTCTCTATACTGTGTGCCCAATGGAGGAATCTCTCATTACTACCTGCTCAATGCATGGGTATGGTCCTAGTGTGCAGTGTGTGATGCACATCCAAATAATGCTGCATTTGTGAGATTTCTGGATAACCTGCATTAAGAAATCCATGCCTACCACATTTTCCTCATATTAAATTTAAAAAAAGCACCAAATATGATTTATGAAATGCACATTGTTCATGGAAAGCTGCACGTCTGCTTTTTAGAGTCTCCTTTAATGACATCATTATGTACTTTGCGGTATTGTTCCCGCATGTCTTATGCATTGCCACCAGTGGATAGACAAATGCAAAAACATAAAAGAAATCACATTTTTAACGTACCACTTTGCTGGCATACATTTTTATACTGGAGTATGCACCCTATATAAAAACACACTGCTTTGCAAATTTACCATATGCACAATGTGGCGTGTGTAGCTACATGTATTACGGGCGTTGAGAATACAATATGGTTACCATGTAGATCGCTGGTTCGGCCTCATCTAGAGTATGTGGTCCAGTTTTGGTCACCAATCCACAGAAGGGATGTCCTTGAGCTGGAAAGAGTCCAGAGAAGGGCAACTAAACTAATTAAGGGGATGGAGGACCAAAACTATGAGACAAGGTTACTAAATGTAAACATGTTCACGCTGGAAGTGAGGAGATTAAGGGGGAAATTATTTTCCTGTACAAGATGTTCAGTGGTGATAGCAACATCAGCAAAAAAACTTTTTATGTAAACTCCATAACAAACACTAGAGGCCACCACCTAAAATTGGTGGAGAAAAGATTTCAGCGTAGGGGCTTCTTCTTAGTTAGAGCGGTTAGGGTCTGGAACTCGCTGCCACAAGCAGTGATTTCAGGTGAGAGTGTTGAATCATTCAAAAAGCATTTGGACCATTTCCTCAGAGGCCCTAACATACAGGGGTACAGGAACTCTTAAGAACAAGATCACACAGGGACTCATACACACACGCATACACATGCAGACACACAATAGATTGAACTTGATGGACCTGTGTCTTTATTCAACCTAATATACTATGTGACTACCGTGTTTCCCCGAAAATAAGACAGTGTCTTATATTTTTTTTTCTACGAAAAAAGAAACTAGGTCTTATTTTCGGGGTAGGTCTTATATTACAGAAATCCCTGAAGATAGTGCTTGGTCTTATTTTCGGGGTAGGTCTTATATTACAGAAATCCCTGAAGATAGTGCTTGGTCTTATTTTCGGGGTAGGTCTTATATTACAGAAATCCCTGAAGATAGTGCTTGGTCTTATTTTCGGGGTAGGTCTTATATTACAGAAATCCCTGAAGATAGTGCTTGGTCTTATTTTCGGGGTAGGTCTTATATTACAGAAATCCCTGAAGATAGTGCTTGGTCTTATTTTCGGGGTAGGTCTTATATTACAGAAATCCCTGAAGATAGTGCTTGGTCTTATTTTCGGGGTAGGTCTTACTTTCGGGGAAACACGGTATGTATGACAATATCTAGTACTAGTTACTCATATTCAACTGGATGCACACTTGCAGAAAGCTTGTAATAAAATATAAGGTGTAATTCTGTATTTTTATTTTTTGAATAGAGTTTAATAACTGGTGGTATACATTTGATGTACTTTTTGTACAGCAGAGCTAGTGAAATGGATTTACTTACTCTAGGTTTCTCTTGCTCCAGTGGTTACCTTTATACAGCATGTACTAAATAAACCTGCCACTACATAATTAATGTTCTTTACTTCTTCTCTAAAGCTTTTTACTAAATAAGGGCATACAGAATGTAGCAACCCATCAAGTACAGGATATGCTGATATGACACTTAACAAAGAGGAGACACAGCAGAAAGAAAGGCAATGTTTATATAGCTAAAGCTCCTCAGCATGACACTGCACTGCAGCTTCATTCATGAAAGTAAACGTTACCTAGGCTATGTAATAGCAATATGCAGAGCAAGACCATTTGCTGAACATTTGTGTTTCCTAGAGTAAAACCATAGATGTATTATGTATACAATTGCATACGAATTTTTGCCCTTAATGAACTCTCTTCCTTTTTGAAAATGTTATTTGCTTGGCTGCTATAGATTGAATGTGGTCTGATACAAGTTATGTTAATAGACCATAGCTTTCAGATGAAGTATGTTTATGTTCAGAGGCCATGGGAGCTATAGTCTGTCATTTTGCATTGTGCAATGGAATTCCTACAAACCAAACCACTAAGGTATTAGATGTCAACATCTGTAGTGTATCTGTATTACCTTCACTGGATATAGGAACGTCTTTCAACATAACCCCTTCTGCAACTCTCTGCTCCAAGGAACTTATGCTGCTACCCATTTCATGGTATGTTTAACTACGTCCATTCAGTGATAGCTCATTACCTCTCTCTAGGACAGCCTTTCTCTACTTGGCTTGGAACCCTATGGTTCCTCCAGAAGTTTCTAGGCTGTCCGTGAGCAATGATCACTATCTACTTCTCAGACAAGTTACCACTGACATGATCTCAGTTATCTGTAAGGGGGGAATTCTTCCCACTGGCTACTAATGTAAGGATCATTTTTCCAAATGACCAATAATGCAAGGGAGTCCCTCTCCCACTGACTACAAATCTAAGGGTGTAAACAAATAAATCTGCGCTTCTGGAAAAAGAATTTAGT
>NW_017307224.1:0-210 GCF_000935625.1 Nanorana parkeri
ACAGTCACAGGAACATGAAAGATTTTATGACCCCTTATCATGAAGCATCAGCTATTTGGCAGAATGTATTGCACAGGTTATCAGGGTCACTGATAAGAATTTTCTCACAGAGGCCTAGACCAGGATTTTTTCTGTAATCTCCTTACTGTACTCATTGACATTGATCTAAACTGAAACTGAACATACATTGATGCTGCCAGACCTATAGCT
>NW_017307224.1:306-3986 GCF_000935625.1 Nanorana parkeri
CAGGCATGCTCTAAACAAAGATTTTATTTTAATTCAAACAAGACGTAATGCTTGTTAGGATGCCCTGAGCACACTAGTTTATGCCTATGAAGAGGGGCTTATTTCAAAACACAATGTCATGCATTAATGTTGCATATTGCGTTTTGAACTTTTTTCAAATGTGAATACAAAAATGAAGCACACAGAACTTTTATTGCGACACACTGCCAGGCTATACATTGACGGGACAAGGGGCCAGTTCATACCGATGTATTTTCTCAATGCATTTTGCTCCATTGTAAAGTTTAGCAAGATGTATGATGTGGCATTAGGTGTGCACAGGGCTAAGTTGGCTGAAAGTATCCAATAAAAGGTTCATTGCTAATTTCACTGATATTTTGCACCCTAATCTCTAAATGAAGGTATCAAAAGGTGATCATCATGAGGATCATCTTCAATCATTTCATATTTATGGCTACTCCTATAGGTCGTTTTGTTTGCAATATAAAAGCAGCTTTTTTTGTTGTTTTTTTTTAACCAAATTTCAAATAATACCATTAGTTTAATAAATAATTCAAATCATTTAATATTCTGAATTGAGAACTTTTGGTAATTTTTCCCTGTGTGTGGAGCTATCATTTGATAGTATCCATCAGTTGAAATCTCCCTTTGCCATTTTTTACTGCAGCCGACAATCGACAAAGTGTGGTCCTACTAAAGCTGGCCATACACTGGTAGATTTCTGAACAAATGTTCGTATGAAAGATCTTTTTGGACCATTCAATAATGCCATCAGAAACTTTATGAATGACATCTGAAATTTCATTTGATTTTTATTTTGACTTAACATTAAATTTTGGAATAAATGGAGTTTGCCGAACGAAAACTACATTCACTGTTAGAATTTCATTCATTCTAAAAAAAAATGCCATCCTGCTTCTTTGACTTTTTTTCATCACTGCAGTCAAAATTGATCATCGATTTGACCCCATCAACGATTAGAAAGTTGAACAAACGTTGTGATAATTCATTTTCTCAAACAAAATTCTACTGGTATATGGGGCCAGCTTTATAACATTTTTTTTCTCACTGTACTGCGAATGACATTGTGTCATCAGGGCTACAGATCCCACATTTCTTGAAGCAGACAACTTATCTTTATGTTATTGTAATATATAATTCATCAATGATAAAGGAGAAGCTAGCACACAAACTCTCTCCCTCTCTACATACAGTATCTACACATATATTTACCTGCTTGGTGATAGTGGTTGATACTTCTCTTCCCTGAAGCTCTTATTAGTTGTCCATAGCAGTACTTGTGTTGTGGATGCAATTATACACAAGCAGCTGAAGAGAAGAACATATCCTTAACATTATTTATACCCAGGGAAGAGGGCTAGCAATAAACACAAAGTGACAAGAAAACATGGGTCCTAGAGACAGTAGCTTTATAATCCTTAAAAAATAACAATAATTTTATAATAACAGTAGAACTGTGATCTAATTAAAGGGTCAAACCACCCAAAACAAATATTTCTTTTTTTAAATGCTGGAAAGATAAACTACCTGACGGTCGCTTATAATTTTTGTAACTCTATTGGTGAGATATCTGTGCTTAAACTCCTGGCTCTGCACATGAACAGTAGCAAATTATAAGGGTGTTTACATTTCATGTTAGATGTTACAAAAAATGCAACATGCAAAATAGACAGAGGCACACAAAACCTCCAGATTAAAAGCAACAGATTTGGGAGGGTTGTCAAAGGAATCTCACTGTTGGACTATCCCAGGCATAAAAGAAGCCAGCAAAGGACTCGACTCATATGGTATACATACAGCTAAAATTTTGCTGAAAAGGTGTTCTGATCCTTTAAAAAGCTGGATATTGATGAAGCTTGTAAAATATATATATATGACCAATTCACACTTTTGCCTGTTGTGCAAAAGCAGAGGTGGAATGTTGTAGCATTTTACATACACTTTTAAAAAATGATATTTGTGTGCCCACTTCAACAACTAACAGCACTGCACACAAACAGCAAAGCAGTGACAGCTTTTATTGCCTCGCTGGAGATTATTTTTTTCTGGTTGGAGCTCACGCAGTTATGACATGCTGAGGAACGGCCACACACAAATGCAACAGTTTAAACTTCTCCAAATGTTTCCTGACACAGGCACAGAGGGGCAATAGATAATAAGTTAATTTCATAGAAAGGGTAGTTGTTTTTCCTAAAATGATAATGCGATTATGATATGAGCCAAATTTAGATAAAAATTGTACTCTGTGGAATATTTCTTTATTTTATTATTCTGTGATCTCTTTTTGAATCCTTGATGACGAGTGTGCGATTATAACATTTTCATCCAAGATGGTAACACGACAATAACAATGGAGATATAACAGTGCTTGGATATGTCAGATCTGCTTTAAGCACCACATTGATCCTTCTCCCCTTTCCTCTTCTACTGTAAGGTGAACAGAAGTTGAACATTGTGACAAACATATTTTACTTCAGAGGTCATTTGATGCGTGCATTCCATGCTCCGGAATTGAAAATCCCAGTGGTTAAGATAAATTATAGCAGAGAGGGCCATGAGAAGGGAATGCTTGTTCATCAATTTTCCACTCTAGAAATATATCCTCTGCTTCCACCTCCACGTGTTATCTTTATCCCCAGTCAGAAGATTTATCATAATTCATGCTAGTGTATTTTACATTAACTATGCTGATTAACATTGTATAAACACTGTCTGACATTTGCTTTACTTAGACTGTGGAGAACTTGGAACTGGCGCTGATTTGGAGTCAAGATCCACTCAGTGGCCTTCGTTTTGTGAAGTGGCTGGAGTATCAGCCTAGGCATATCTGGCAAGAGGTCTTGTGGTAAAAAGCAACATTTCCCCAACTGTAATGCTAATGGGCCACTTACTCAAACATATCTGTTTGGGAAAGCAAGTCCAAACGGCAGAAGGTTAAAGAACATTAGAAAGTGCTTTTTATGTATTAACAGCAATATGTGCCTTGTCAGTGAAGGGATGAATTAGACGTTTAAGGGTCAGGAGTGAAGCCTGCCTTTATTTATAGAAATTTTAGCAGGCCAAAAAAAGTTCATTTAACTTACAAAATATTACAGAAAATGACTCTGGAAATACTCGTCAATGGTGTCACTGCGATAAAATATTTTAGAATGAAAAGTGTAAATGAGGTAATATTTATTAAATATTTAATTGCCAACATTCATTTTATTTGTTTAGTAAATCAACGTCCATCTTTCTCCCTCTTCCGTTTACTGAAAGAACATAATTTTATACATTGTAATAATTTTTTCAGTTTAGTCACGATTATTATTTTAAGTTGATCATTTAATGAATTTATATGCTTATATGTGCAAATGAGTATTTATTTATGCATTTTCAGTATATGCTGAGTACTTTATATGGGTTTGTGTGATCACTGTAATTAGTTATGATTAACATTTTATGTTGATCCTTTTATTTATTTATATGTTTATATGAGTTTATTTATGACTTTATCTATGAATTCATATATTTAATGATTTAATATTTTAATTTATAAGTATATATACACCCTTTAACTAGCACAGTGCAATATATTTTTATAATAATGTTGCAGTACTAAGCAGGTAATTAACTTCCAACTAAGTAACAACTTAAATTATTAAAATATTACACATGTG
>NW_017307224.1:4013-28900 GCF_000935625.1 Nanorana parkeri
TATATATATATATATTTATACAGGTGAAACTCGAATAATTAGAAAAAGTGCAAAAGTAATTGCAGTAAGTGCTGCAAAAGGGGCCCAAACCAAGTACTGAGTACATATGCATGCTTGTACTTTTCAGAGGTCCGATATTGTTCTATGTACAATCCTTGTTATATTGATTGCATGTAATAATCTACTTTTTTGAGGTTGTGGATTTGGGGTTCTTGGGGTTTTCATGAGCTGTAAGCCATAATCATCACAATTATGACAAATCACGGCTTGAATTATCTTGCTTTGCATGTAATGAGTCTATCTCATATATTAGTTTCACCTTTTAAGTTGTATTAGTGAAATAAATGAACTTCGCACGATATTCTAATTATTCGAGTTTCACCTGTATGCACTACTTATTAATAAAAGTATAATTAAATAATTATTTATAGTAGTTCGGTCATATACACTGTTTGCACTGTGAAACTACTCTTTAAGTGATTTTTCCATATGCAAATACAAGAGGTTTATATGTGCACAGATTCATGCATTACTTGTATTACCTGCCTCTAACATTAAAGAAGGAGTTGTGTGTCCCCAATTTCTGTTTAAAACCTGCTGCTCCCCTTATTATCAGCCATAATGAATTTGTAGTTCTCTTGCTACACATGCCATTAGGAAAGCCCCATACAAAAACCCATGAGAAAACCCAGCTGATCCTAGCTCTTGTGCAACATTCATATAAAACACACAGCTGTGTAGTGTAAAGAAACAGACATATTTATAAAAACAAAACACTTCTCCTTATGTGCTAAAAACAGCCGTTTCCCTGATTGTTACCTATTACAGTATTTTGAATTACATAAAGTTAAGTCAGAAAGCAATACAACTGAAAGGGGAATTCCACCAAAAATAACTATTCTTGCCAAATATCTCAAACTCCTCCAATCTCTGCAGCTCATTGAAATCTAGTTTATAGAGATAGGAATATTCAAGCTCAGATAGCACCTGCAGCACTGCTTCCTATATTGCAGCCCATCCATTCAGTTACAATGGTAGTCTATGGCTGTCATTCTTCCTGCTCGGATGAGTGTCAGTCCACTGAGCAAAATAACTAACAGCTGGCCAGATGGGGCTGCAGATAACTGAGGCCCTTCCTTGTTACTGAAGCGCAGGTTGGATTTTTTTGACAGCGATTGAGTTTTTGGTGAAAAATTTTATGTCAGAAACAAAAACAAGCACATTTCAGAGAACATCATTTATTTTTCATGAAGACTACATGGATGAATTTCAATTATTATTACATAGGATTTATATAGCGCCAACAGTTTGTGCAGCGCTTTACAATGTAAGGAAGACATTACAATACAATTCAAGACAAGATGGTAAGGAGGGCCCTGCGCCTGAGGGCTTACAATCTGAAAGAGGAGGGGGGAATGATACATGAGGAGGTAGCTGTGTGGGGATGAATTGTTTGAGAACGTGATGGTTCAGTGGTTAGGTTGAGGTGGGATAGGCTTCCCTGAAGTGATGAGTCTTCAATTGTATGAGTGCAAAGACTGAAGCTTAAACTTTGCTTAAGAATGCATATCTTTTTGGTTTGGCCAAAAAACTATACTCTTGCAGGCAATTTTGTAAATGCCTGGTTAAATGCTTAGACATAAACAACAGATAACCACATAATGCATGGTTTTGAGTAGTACCGGAATACATTTGGACCTGCATTATGAAAGTCACCTATTTAATGCATTGGAATGAACACAAATTTCCTAAGTAGCTTAGCTAGATGTATGTGCTACTATGCTACAAACTCCAGTGCAAAGCCTTTTGCCCAATGCTAATTTCTGTATACCTCATCAGCATCACCTTCTCTACGTGGCTGCACATTAGAGTAAAAAATACAGTGATTCTGATCGTTTATCACTTCTGACTTTTCTTCACTGTGCACGTGGCCAGGAGAGAGTTGAAGACCACAACACATGATAAGAGCCTTGTTTCATGCCTTTCCTATAAAGAAGCTTACCAGTCACCCAAAACTGATTCTGAGTTCACATGAATAAAAATCACTGAGCTATCAGTGGGATGTACAATTTCATTTTATCTCCCATGCAGTCCTTCCCTAATTCATTTCTAATAGCCGCTCTGAGGCAGGATGGTAACAAGGGATGCAACTGCCCAATAGATAAACAACACACTTCTTTTTAGGAGTGTGATATGAGCCAAGGTTAGGGATGTTCATTTACCAAGTACCGTACTGGGTACAAGTACATATACAGATAGTTTTCCAGCTCCAGGACCAGACTAGAGAAAAATTCAAAAGTTAGGAGGCAGCTGTCATTTTTAACCGCTTCCCGGCCGGCCGTTGTAAAAAAAACAGCTGGCCGGGAGCTTCCTGGATGTAACAGGCCGTGTACATACGGTCTGTTAGCCCCGCCCACTCGTGCACGCCGTGTGGCACGCGCGAGCGGGAAGGAACAACATTTTAAAAAGGCAGCAATGTCTGTTAACATACAAGCGATCCGCTGGCTATAGAGCCGTTGGATCGCTTGTATAAGCTACCGGCCCGTGTCCCCCCCCTCCTCCGCGCCCCCTCCCGCTGTCACGCTGGCTCCGCTGGGCCCGGTGCGAGCCCGGGACCAGCATAGTGCCTCTCTAACAGGGCATCAGAGGGAGGTCGGTACACGATTTTAAAGTTAAAAAAATTTAAAGTTACACATAAAAAAGAATTTTAAAAAAACAAACATTTTTTAAAGTCCCCACCCATACATACACACAAACGTCGCAGTGAGATACCTGATCAGGTGTGTGCACATTTATAAAAATGCATTAAATATTAGGAACCATAGATTTACTGGGCATAAAAAAAATATTTTATGTAATACTACAACCAAGCAATTTGGTAACTTTTTAGCTATTAATTCTAAAAATGTACTGTAAAAGATATCAAGCACTATAAATTTTGAAGCATCAAATCCTTCCCTGGTTTCAAAATAGCCGCCAGTTTTACTATACACATAGAGCCTTGTAATAAATTGAGATCAAAAGATGCAATAATGGTATCTAGCCATGGCAAAATAATTTCTTTGTAAGTCTCTGCTGGAAGACCATCTCCCCTAGGGGCCTTAATATTAGGAAGCATCTCCAACACTCTTTCCAACTCTTCCAAAGTAAAAGAAGAATTTATTTCTCCCAACTCCGAAACTGGTTATGTTTTCTGTTCTAAAAAATTACATAGTTATTCATCTGGATATGTTCTTTTAGAGGTTTATACTGTTGTACTTTAAAGTAATATTGCTAAAATTCCTATTTCATAAATTGTTACAACCACCAAGTGAAACTGATTTAGTAGAAAATGTTCACCAAGAAAAGTGAATGTTTACACAGAATCCTGCACAAGTATTCAAAGGGATTATAGCTTCACTGTATTCACTAAACATAGGGGTCTATTCACTAAGCTGCCGTAGGCAGCCGAGTGAATGACCGACCTAAAGCGAAGTGAGCCGAACGTTGAAATCAGCCGTACATCACGTGGCTTCACGTGGCTTAGTGTTGGCCGAACATGCCCAGTATGTTCGGCCGACCCAAAGTGCAGGAGGAGTTCGACTCAGCCGATCCAACATCTGGATCGGCTAAGCCGAACCTCAGGCAGGCTACTCGCTGTTGTTCGGTCTATTCTTATAGATGCCGAACAGCAGTGAGTGAATAGCCGACCGCCGCTGACCGACATTCGGCTCGGCTGTTCTGCATGGTCCCTCTGTGGGACCGAGCAGAACAGAAAAATAGTTTAAAAAGTAGAAAAAAATAAATAGAAAACGATTGTGCGGAGCTAGCAATGACAGCTAGCTCCGCCCAACAGTTTTCTATTGGCCGGCGGTTCTGCTGCCGTCAAAAAAAAACCTCTCCCGGGCGCTCTGGGAGTCTCCCGTTCCGGCCGCCAAGCAGAGAAACACTGCTTTTTCTTTATTCTGACATGGAGCCGTGTCAGAATAGAAAAAAAAATTTGGGCCATAGGAATGCATTGCTAGATTCCTATTGGCTATTTCAATTTGCAATAGCAGACTAGCTATGATACCCGCCCTCTGCTGCTGTTAATCAGTAGTGGGGACCTGATGGAGAACTGCAGCATAAGGGCGGTGCAATGCTAGTTTGCTATTGGCTATTGCAAATTGAAATAGCCAATAGGAATCTAGCAATGCATTCCTATGGCCAAAATGTTTTTTTTTTTTCTATTCTGACACGGCTCCGTGTCAGAATAAAAAAAAAGAGAAAGCAGTGTTTCTCTCCTTGGCGGCCGGGAGCGGGAGACTCCTGGAGCGCCCGGGAGAGTTTGCTGTCTGGAGATTAGTGTCCCTGGTTAGCCGGTAACCAGGGACGCTGATCTCTCTGCAAGTGGCCGGAGCCAGCCGTAAGATCACGTCTGGGTCCGCCCAGCTGTCAGAAGCAGGCTGTTGGCCGGCCAATGGCCGGCCGCTCGGCCAGCTTCGGCTTTCAGCGCAGCTCAGCCAAGCCGAGGCATATGCCTTCGGCTCGACTGAGCCGCTCGGCCAAGTTCGGGAGCTGTATGGGCTATAGTGAATAGCCCGTACAGCAGCCCTTCGGTTCTACTGAACCGAAGGGGTCCCGGGGCCGAAGCTAGCCAAAGGATCGGCCGAAGCTACGGCTAGATCCTTTGGCTGCTTCGTGAGTAGACCACTATGTGTTTATTATCCTCTCTGGGGAACGGATACGTTTTTCAAACGACCGAACCTGAAACGGAAGCTTTCTAGTGAAAGAGCACAGAGTGGAGGAGGAAGTTCCTATTGCGAGTAGAGGAGCAAACGTTCACTGTGATTGTGATCCGGGATTGTTATGCCTCTTTGAGGCATATGGAAGTCTGGTGAGTGTGGTGTGTTTCACAGTCACCGGGAGTTTGCACACCACAGCTACAGGTGAAACTCGAATAATTAGAATATCGTGCAAAGTTCATTTATTTCACTAATGCAACTTAAAAGCTGCAACTAATATATGAGATAGACTCATTACATGCAAAGCAAGATAATTCAAGCCGTGATTTGTCATAATTGTGATGATTATGGCTTACAGCTCATGAAAACCCCAAGAACCCCAAATCCACAACCTCAAAAAAGTAGATTATTACATGCAATCAATAAAACAAGGATTGTACATAGAACAATATCGGACCTCTGAAAAGTACAAGCATGCATATGTACTCAGTACTTGGTTTGGGCCCCTTTTGCAGCACTTACTGCAATTACTTTTGCATGATATTCTAATTATTCGAGTTTCCCCTGTATAAGAAGGACTTATCACTGATGGGTTTTTTTAATATCTTGGCACTTTGTCACTTTTTACCCTTTTTTTTGCATCCATTTATGGTGGACTTTTAGTTACCAATTTGCACCTAATCTCTAATGGAGATATTACAATGAGAGACATGTTTTACTATGTATGAGTATTTAATAATTATATTGGTTATATGTGATCTATTTGATATTTAGCACTATATTATTTACGTATTATGATTATTGATTAGTGCAGTGCATTTGTTTGATCTATCAATAAAGTGGAAGTAAACCTAAAAAAAACTGCTTGAAATGAGAGTTTTTGACAGAATAGAAATTGAAAGTCTCTTCTGCCAAAAACAGCTGCTTCTAACTTCTAACAGTTTTTATCTCTTGTGTACACTGTACGGTACATGCGCCATACAATTCACTACCCCAGGTCCTTCCCTGCAACTGCAGTGTGCCAGAAACCAAGCCGGCTGGGAAGGATGATGTTAACTACTATGCACATGAGCAGGATTTACATTATCACAGGCAACTCAATAAAGGATGAGAATGACAGGGGATCTGGTCGAAGCAGGGGATATGATTGTCGACGGAGCACCAGCTGACAGAATAGATCAGTCCTCTCTGGAGGAGAGCACACTTATCTGGTAAGCGTGACATAATGTGCAAGTATGCTGTGCAGTGGAATTCTCATGGAAAGTGTCAGTAACATTGTACTCTGGCATCACATAGTTAGCATGTGTAATAGATTGAACTTTACATTATTGCTTGGATTAAATACAGCAGCATCACCCAAATCTGATTCATTTTTACTTGAATAACAAAGTCTTTTTAGGTAGTTTTTGCTGCAACACTTGATTTTATATCTAGCAGTAATAGGCCAGAATTGAGTGGTGGAAGTAGCAGCCACAGTACAAACACAAAAGTTTCCCAGCAAACGTATCAGCTAGCTTGTAAAAAAAAAATCACACTACCCAACAATTACTGGTAAAAACAGAGGTTTTAGTTGCACAAAATTTGCAAAATATGTGAAAGCTACACTACTTTATAAAGGCCATTCTCTGTAGTGTGGTCCTTACTCTAATTTATTAAACTCCCCATCTTGGAGGGTACATAGCAAAAGATAAATTGGCAGCAGGTATGCTCCCAGGTAACTTATTCTTCCTTAAAGGCACAGGGACACACCAGAAGTCCAGCACAGTTCAATAGCAGCTGAAAACCCCCCAGTGTATCCCCACACGAAATTCAGCAAGCTAAACAAAAATGGCAACCACAACAATCAATTTATAATTAGCTTTTTATAGTAAGGTGCACATGGAAGGGCTTTACACAGTACAAACACAAAAGTTTCCCAGCACACTTACCAGTTAGCCTGCAAAAACAGAGGTTTAGTTGCACAATATTTGCAAAATATGTGGCAGCCACACTGCCTCATCAAGATCCTTTTGTGTAGTGTGGTCCTAACTCTCATTGAAGCAGCAGCTACAACAGATCGAAAAACTATCGGAAGGTTTACACTTCCAAAAAATAAGCTAAATCCCTCAACTTCATGGCCAAACAATGGCCAAACAATTGGTGGCAAACACAGTTTCATAGCATAGCTTGTGATCTTCTTTATTGTAGTACCATACTGTATTGTCTACAAAGTTTAATAAAATGTCAACTCAGAGTGCACAAAACCACAACCCCACATTTCAGAAAAAGGGCAGTTGTGCTGAAAGTGGTTAGAGAGTGTGTAAGCAGATTGATTGTGTTGCAAAGTAAGAGGCAGAGATGGGGCAGTTGTTTCCCAATACCACAAATATTGTATAGATTTACTGCACAGTATGTAAGCAATTTTACTTGGCAATAAACTAAGATGGAGAGAGGAGGCAGGTTGTAATGTGAAATAAAAATGAAAATGTATTATGTCACATACAACAGCCAGAAATATTGCACAATCATGTGACACATCATGTATTTGGCTTTACTAGGCCTCCATGTAAGAGAGGGAGAAGAGGCAGAATTTATAGTAAAATACAACTTAGAGGGTTATTCACTAAAGAGCCAAAGGATCCAGCCGTAGCTTCGGCTAATCATTTGGCTCACTTAGGTCGCCGGAGCCCTTAGGTTCAGTCAATCCGAGGGGGTGCTGTACGGGCTATTCAAAATAGACCATACAGCAGCCGAAGGCAGCCAATCGGCTCAGCTGAGCCGAACACAAAGGCTTTGGTTGGAATGAGCCGTAGTGACAGCCAAAGCGGGAAGAGAATGGTCTGCGGAAGCAGGCCGTTTTCCTCTCAACTGACAATAACTGGGCGGTGCTAGTGGTGATGTCACTGCTAGCTCGGCCCAATTGTTTATATTTTACGGCATGTCAGAACCTTCATTTATTTTTTTTTACTTTTCTTTTTAATTTTTAGCATTTTTTTCTTTTGTTTATATTTTTTCTCTTCTGCTCGCAACTTGGAGGCAGCGACCAGAATAGCGGACTTGAATGCCGGGCGAACAGCAGGGAGTGAACTGCCGGAGGTTCGGCTCATTCAAACTCCTTCTGCACTTCAGCTGACTGAAGGCAGCTGAAGGCAGCTGATATACGGCTAATTTTAGTCGATGTGAATAACCGAACAACGTTTGATTCAGTTCACTACGGCTCGGTTATTCACTTGGCTGCCTTAGAGTGTATTATTTCTAAGACATATTGAAATATTGTACAAACTCTATAGTCAGCATTTAAGCAGTTGGAGAAGGCTTCATTTGATAAATGACACACAGCCAGGGGCGGACTGACCATTCGGGCAGTCGGGCACGGACCAAGGGCCCGCGGCCATCAGGGGGCCCGTCACTGACCGTCCCCTCGCCGCTACCTCTCTGCCATCTGCACCCGGATACATGGTGCTCTTTAATGTATTGCTGGGAGAGTGGGATGTGTCATCCTCTATAGCTGATGGTACATTGTGCTGTGTATTATACACAGCAATGCACCATCAGCTATAGAGGATGACAAATCCTAGCAATACATTATACTGCGTCTCTTCCAGGTGCGCATATCAGGAAAACAGCTGATTCGGATGACTCTGCCCCACTGGAAGTGACACAGTGGAGAAAATTTATAGGATCGAGAAAAATTATAGAACACTTACTTTGACACTGTCCCGCCCCTCCCACTAACCTCCCACAGCTCACAGCCCAGAAGCATGGACAGCCAGTTCCCCGGCAATTCATCTTAGTGAATTGGCCCACTATTTGAAAAATAATGTGGAGAAAAAATTTCTGTGACACAAGAATGTCTATGCAGGTGGGGCGTGTGGGAGGGACTTGTATATGGGCGGAGCACAAAGGGGCCCCATAATCTTGTATTGCCCGGGGGCCCCATGTGTTGTCAGTCTGCCCCTGCACACAGCATGCAGCTTTTTAGCCAAAAAATACACATTCTCTGGGAATAAATATCGTGAATGTTGCTTCAATCCACATAATCTGTTAGTCACAACCAGGTGTTGATTGCATTTGCATAATCGGAGCTAGAGAGGTGTTAAAACAGCGTTGTATGTGGCAGACAATAGATGTCTCACCCCCACCTTTACTCAAGCTTGGCTTCTCCATTTTTAAATAAATGGCCTCTTTCACACCTCTTTTAAACCAGTCCTTGTGCACCACCGGGACTTTAGCCTTCCTTCCCCGAACTCTGGCACATCTTGGAACAGCGTTATGATGCATAGTAAGAGGCAGAAAGACGTGAGGAAGTCTCAGTCCCAGAGACGCGGACTACCCAAGATGGCAGGCACATGTGCAACCCCGAAGCTTTCCGCATCGCCGCTTCTCCTCCTGGATGCTCATGACTCATCCTCCCTGGATAGTCTCCCTCTGACACAAGGGGGATGATCCGGACTATGCCAGAGATGTGGCCCTCCTGAAAAAATGTTTTACTTTGTTACATGCTGAACTATTTGCGGTCTCTGAGAAAGTCACTGAGACCCTTACCAGACAGATCAGAGAAATACTGTAGGTACTCGTACCTATCTGTTGGAGAGGAAGATTGACAATGTGATCGCAGTCACGGAGTCCCACGAACAAGACCTGGACACTGTAAATACGGATCTAATTAACCTTATGGATAAAAGTGAGGACATGGAAAACAGGGCCTGCTGCGGCAATCTGCGCTTCCACGACCTGCCGGAGTCTATTGTAGACCTTCAATCCACTATGACAGCACTCCTACAAGAACTTGTGCCATCAACACCTATAGACCCCCTTGAATTTGATCGTATACACAGAGCCCTAGCTCCTAAACGGCTGAAAGGTCCTCCAAGGGACATAATTGTTACATTTACTTTCTACCGTACCAAAGAGGCTGTATTGTGAGCTACCAGGGGCCAAAAGGAGCTCCACTTTCAAGGACACGCATATCAGGTATTCGCTGACCTATCCCCCACCACTATTCAACGTCACCATGCTATACGGCCATACCTGGAGGTTTTGCAAAGCCATGAGGTTGCCTACAGATGGGGTTTCCCCTTTAAACTTCTGTTTGCTTACAAAGGCAAGTCCTTCTCCACCACAACTCCTACTGAGCTGCAGAAGGTGCTCATGGATCTCGAGCTGCTAACTCCATCACAGAACGTCTCCTTGCAACCCACAGCAACCCAAGATGAGTTCCTCCATGTCCCATATGGGACAAGAATCAACGATCCAAACCGAACCGTACTAAGAAGCTGAAGGAGGCCTCCTCACTTCCCGACCCTACCTGATGAACTGTCCGAATCTGTTGTTTTGAGCATCCTGCTTTTGACAGAGAGTATGCTGCTCACCATCTGCCTCCTTGCACTTGGTGAATCCGTTTACTACTGTTTATCCATGTTATTGGGTTACCCTATACCTGTGTCTTTACATTACTAGAAACACATACCGACTTCCTTGAGTTGTTATTATAACCTGGTGTGTTATTCACAAGTCTACATGACTTCTTGCTCTCTGGGGGGACTGGGTGGTTAGCAACCCCCCTTGAGACCTGTGGATAAGATGGTGGATTTTTCCACCTTGTTATCCGTGACACTTGTACTTTTGGACAGTTTAAAGATTTACCTGTTGTTGCTACACTGTACTTACCTTTCCCTGTATTGGGACAAGATGGTGGATTTTTCCACCTCGTTATCCGTGACACTTGTCCTTTTGGACAGTTTAAAGATCTACCTGTTGTTGCTACACTGTACTTACTTTTCCCTGTATTGGGAATCTGTTTTTTTTTTGTTTGCTTTAGTTCCTTCTCTTCCTTTCTTGGTCCATCGATGGTCTGGAATTCGGATACTCTACTGTATTGCCCCTGGTCACCCGTGAGTCCTCCAATCCACATGGTTATTGTCCATATTGATATACAGCGTCTCTTTTTTATGTCCAACACCCATGTCTACAAAGTTTATTGTGTTCTCCCATAATACCCAAGGTCTGAATTCGTCCTGTCCTAAATTTTTGCATAAACACTTCCCCACCTTTTATAGTGCCAACTTCATGGAAAAAAAGAGAGGGGTGCTGATAGCTTTAAGGAAGAATCTGCCTTTTGTCTGTGATAGGCGAATATTAGACTCTACTGGTCGTTATGTGATTTTAATAGGGAAACTATATGATTTTGATGTAACTATAGTTTCCTATTACTGCCCCAATACTCACCAACTTATATTTCTGTCTCATCTATTCAAAGTTATATCACACCATACCAAAGGTATTCTAATTCTAGCTGGGGATACTAATTTAGTTCTCCATCCAACCAAAGACAAAACTAAACCTTCTACTCCTGACAACCCGTCTCTGCCTTTATCATCGGGAAATTCCCCCCTCATCATTATGTTAAATGACCACCACCTGGTGGATTTTTGGTGAGAATTGAACCCAACATCCAAGGATTATACCTTTTACTCTAGCCCCAACCAATCCTTTTGTAGGATAGACCATGTGTTTACCATGCAATGTACTTTACCTGCGTTTCTATCTGCTCACATTAAACCTGTACCTTGGCCAGATCATGCGGCTAATGCTGTACGATTCTGCCTAGAGACTGGTGCTCCTAAACAGTATCTGTGGCATGTCAATGACAACTTACTGACCTTTGAGGACCTCCTACAGCAGGTTGAGTCGCATGCCCGCCAATACTTTTACCTGAATGCTAGATCTGTGAGCTCCCCGGTATTTCTCTGGGAGGCTCATAAGGCTACCATGAGAGGCCATTTATTAGAAATGGCCACGCATAGAAAGAAGGACAGGACCAAGAAGACTAATTAACTATATGCTAAACTCGGGGAGTTTACCACACAATCAACTGACGCAAATAAATTCTGTTAAAACTGAATTAAACTTCTTATTAGATCAATAATGCAAGTCATAGTCATGAAGCACAATACAGCACACTGAATACAGTGAGATTATACTCCACAGTCCATAGTAGTAACTATTTCTCCCTGAAAACGGTCTGTGAGCTGTCCCTATCTACTCCAACTGCAACACACACTAACAAAAAGCTGTTCCATTCTTCCTGACCACAGTTCACAGGCCAGTCAATGCATGACTGTTAATTTGGCTATCATGGCTGTGAATGAGCCTATTAGTTCTCCATTTTCCAAAACTGTGGACAGCCTGAGTATGAGTCAAACTCGTGGTCAAGCCCCAACTCAAAAAACTCATCCATATATATATATATATATATATACAGGTGAAACTCGAATAATTTGAATATCATGCAAAAGTTCATTTATTTCACTAATGCAACTTAAAAGGGTGAAACTAATATATGAGATAGACTCATTACATGCAAAGCAAGATAGTTCAAGCCGTGATTTGTAATAATTGCTCAAGTACTTATAAGTACAAGTACTGATACATTTTTGTTTATTGTCATGTGACAGTTTTTCTACAACAATACAGACTAATGATTTCAGGACAGTGGTGGAGCTCCAGAGCTGGGTCCCAGCTGCAATTCTGGTAGTTCTCATGAATGAAAATGCCAAGTATCGGCACTGGTATCTGAAAAGTATCATTGGGATTTGACCATGAGTGAAACCTACACTTTAAAGTATATATGAATCCAGAACAAAAATGCAAAGCATTGCAGCTTACCAGAGCTTAGATGTGGTAGCTGTATTTGTTTTCTTTTTTGTTTTTCAGGCATTTTCTGCAAAAACAGAAAAATACCTGTTTATCCTGATAGAAATACAGTATCCTTAACACTTCAAATGTATTGAGCTGAAATCGTAAACAATATTATCAGCTAGTCTGTGAACTAAATCTGAAGAAAAAAAAGTAATGGACAACTTATATATTCAAGTGCTGTGAATCAGATATGGATTTATTTTTGATTGTTCAGCCACTTAAAAGGCCTTACTTACAATTTTGTAAATAAGTCTACATTAACCATTTCATCAAGACATCAGATTGACAAATCTTTAGTGTTAGACCACATGAAGGCAGTTACATACTGTATATTTCTATAATTTCCTTGGAAGCTTCTATGATTGCCTAGTATCCTAGAATCCTTTTTTATTATTATTATTATTATTATACAGGATTTATATAGCGCCAACAGTTTGCACAGCACTTTACAATATAAGTAAGACATTACAATACAATTCAAGACAAGATGGTAAGGAGGCCCTGCCCGTGAGGGCTTACAATCTAAAGGGTAACAGATAACTTTATACAGAATATGTCATGCTTTTGTAACTTTTCGCTACCATACTCAATTTTGCCTGTGATATCCAACATTTGCAAAGTCTTTACACAATGTGTTTGACTTTTGGACTATACTGTTTTATTATGTATTCATTTTGCATTTTTTTCCCAGCATTTAAAAGCACTGCAGGCAGTTGTGGTCAGGGCCGGCCTTAGGGGTGTGCGAGCTGTGCGGACGCACAGAGCACCATGGCAACAAGGCCGACACAGCTCGTCCTGGGGGCGGCTTCTCTCCCCCTCACCGCTGGGTATCCGATATGACAGCGCTCCCTCGTCCGCCCCTTCCCCCCACTTCCGGGGGGCGCAGGAGGGAGAGCTGCCTGCTGTCAGTATGGCGGAGCGGTTAAGGGGAGAGAAGCAGCGCCCGCAGCTGTCAGGATGGCCGAGCGGGTAGGAGATCTGAGCCGTCAGTTTCTGAGCCATCATCCTGTCAGTTTCAGGATGACAGCGGCTCTGTGTGTGGCAGAGCGGGGATCGGTAAATATCGTTGATATTTACCGATCCTCCGTGTGAGAAGGACAAACACTGGAGCGATCGTCTTATCACTCCAGTGTTTGTAAATAACTGGGGACACATAGTACTATGTGTCCCCAGTAATGAATGAACAGGCTGTGATCTACATCACAGATAAATAATAAAAAAATAAAAAATTATGAAAAAAATAATAAAAAAATTTAAAAAGGATTTTAAAAAAGTGAAAACACCCCCCGCCCCCACACACACACATACGTATTATTAGACATGTGTGAAGACTAAAAATTCATTTCAGATGAAATGAACGAAAACTAAAAAAGTTTTCATTTGTTTCTTAAAACAAAACACATTTTTATGCTATTTTGGATTCAGCCATTGGCGTGTTCTGGAGGCAGGGCGCATGACGTCATATAACACCGCACGTGTTGGGCGTCTCCATCTTGGTGTATATCTAGGTATAC
This sequence comes from Nanorana parkeri, assembly GCF_000935625.1. NCBI lineage: Eukaryota > Metazoa > Chordata > Amphibia > Anura > Dicroglossidae > Nanorana > Nanorana parkeri. The sequence goes on from NW_017307224.1 coordinate 17,911, forward strand.
ACCAAGATGGTGGGGCCAATATCAGCGTGTGACGTCACCTGATGCCATGCATGCATGGCGTCATATAACGTCATGCTCCCTGCCTCTAAGATGGTGGCACGCATTCACAGAACACGCCGACAGTCAGTAGCCAACATGGCCGCCGCACATTCTCAAACAAATTATTATGCGCCTGAATATATTTTTCGTATATTCAGACATATAGTAATTCATGAATTTTACATGTAGTCTAGGTTTTGTGTTCTGTTTTCTATTTTTACTTTTCTAGAAGCACTTACTTGAAAAAAGGGATCGGCATGACATCCTGACACTTTATTTTTATAGACTCTATTTTAGTTTGACATTTATTGTTTACCTTCTGTTGTTTTATTTGATAATAATACTTATATTGTGCCTACAAGTTTAATACCTTTGAATAAAAGTTTTATTTTTATCATACTTTTTAATATGTTTCTTTGCGGCTTAACAAAATAGGAGTCTTTAAATGGTGCGGATATTGGGGGAAATGGGTGTGGTTATGGGGGTGTGGCCACTAAAGGGTGTGGTCACTGAGGGGTGTGGTCACTGAGGGGCGCTGTCAAGCTTTCTCGCACAGAGCGCCTAAAGGCCTAAGGCCGGCCCTGGTTGTGGTGACAAATGTGCTTGTGGGCCCAACATATGTACTTCTGCAAACACAGCACAGCACAGCACAAAGCACTGTTTCACTAAAAAAATATAATGTCCAAACCACACATGTTCTAAAGGTAAGAAAAGTCTCCATCACCACATACTGCCAATTGCTTTGGCTGCAGGGATTTGGATGTTGACAGCAGGATCTTTTTGTTCTTTGGCTGAACCCAGATTATGTTACATCAGGAGATGGTTCATTTTGTTATACACTATTCTATCATTGCTTATGTGATTTGGGAGCCTCCACAAATTTCTGTGGCTCCTTGATCATAGGATGTGGATGTCTGTGCTGCTTTGTTTTTTATAGTTACGTTTTTTTCTAGTTTTCTTTGCTTCTGCATTAGTTAATGTATGGCAGTGATTGATGAGACATTGGTGTTTGAGTAATGGGAGGAGTCAGAATTTCCCTTTTTTGAAGTTCAGACATGTGTGTGTGAGGGAAGGACCTCTTTAAGGAAAATTGCTATCCCTGAGTTGGAGTGGTGTCAGGCAGTGAACATTGCCCTGGTATTTAGGTCACTGACTGCCATTGATGAAGCAAAAGAATGTGCTTGTCGCTATAGAGTTGTGATATGCACCTAAAGCAAAAAACAACTGTGTATGCTGGTTGTCATGCTTTACTATTCAAAGTATAGCTGAAATACCAATGTTTGGGCCTAGAACCTCTCCAAGAGCACTATGTGGTAAACACTATCTTATCCTAGGGGAGTGCCTGTTTGCGATCTCAAGTTAGACTTTATATTTCCAGGTATACTAGTGTGCTGCAGACTTCAGCAAACCAAGTGATGTAAACACCAGGAGGTGAAGGATGCCACTGAATGTAGAATGTGGTGGGGGCCCCATTATGTCACTACATAGGGGGATACTTTAGTCAAACAGTACATTCCTTTTTTCTTGAAAAGTTAGACTTTAAATTTCCAGGTATGCTAGAGTGTAGTGGGATGAGTTGGGATTCCCCATCACCACATACTGCCAATTGCTTTGGCTGCAAGGATTTGGATGTTGACATCAGGATCTTTTTCTTCTTTGGCTGAACCCAGATTATGTTACATCAGGAGATGGTTCATTTTGTTATACACTATTCTATCATTGCTTATGTGATTTGGGAGCCTCCACAAATTTACCTCCACAAATTCACCAGTAGGTGAAAGGTGCCGCTGAATGTAGAATGTGGTGGGGGCCCCATTATGTCACTACATAGGGGGATACTTTAGTCAAACAGTACATTCCTTTTTTCTTGAAAAGTTAGACTTTAAATTTCCAGGTATGCTAGAGTGTAATGGGATGAGTTTGGATTCCCCCAAATCAGTGGACATTGGTTGGGCAGACTTCAAGAAACCACGTGCTATAAACAGCAGCAGGTTCAGGGTGCCACTGAATGTAAGATGTGGTGGGTACCCCTTTATGTCACTACACAGAGGGATACCAGTCAAACAGTACATTCAATTTTTTCTTGAAAATCCACGGGCATCATTGTTAGCATGGCCAAAATGACATCCATTCAATTGAAGATTCATGACACTATGAATAAATAAATGTAGCATATAAGCTAAAGTGATTTGCATCAAAATCCATCTTCTGTATTTATCCACACCTTGTAAAGGTATAACATATAATTAACTTTTTGCCAAGTACTCACATTTAGCATATTGTGAATCTAATGATGAATGCATTTTTCATTTTGCCAAAATAATATCTTAACATGGCACAAGCTGGACAGTGATTTTCACATCTTTTAGCACTATATACTTAAAAGATTAATTTGAGGTTTCTTCATTTTAGCCTGCTTAACCAAAGATCATCCACACAATTATCCTATCCTTTCATCCTCATAAAAAGAGAAAATGCATATTTATCATTGTGCACTGAATGCCACATTCATTAAATAGGTTTCTACTCCAGATAAAGCTGCCCCATAAATATGTGTAACACATACTTCTTTTTACATATTAATGTCCACTTCTATCAGAAAACACTATATGAACTCCACTTGCTTCCCTCCTGAGTCATATTTTATCAGGGTCAGGATTTTACCATCTAACCTGTGCTCTATTAAAGGAGCTCAGAAACAATTTGGTATACTCAGACTGAAAATATAGTAGAAAAAATAAATATGTGAATAAACATATTAGTCATTCTCAGATAATAGTTATGTATGGTTATATACCTGTTATTATCACTGTGAGTATATAAAACCTTTTAGGGATTACTGGCTTATAATTGTAGATCCTACTAGTTTTTAATAGGATCTCCTACATAAAGAACATGGGGAGTACATCCAATAATTATAGAAATGCTGACCTGAGAATAGTTGTTCATCTAGGTGAGTGATAGTGCACTAGAGAAAGTAACACATCTATATGGCACATCCACATCAAAAACTGACAGATGCTGCAATCCTTTTTCATTAAATGTGGCATGGCATGAAGCCCATCGATTACCACATATGGGCAGATTTCATAGAGACTTGCAAAATATGCCCAATCTCCCTTGGTATCCCACATGACCATCACACCCAACGTCAGTATGCTTTAAAACTCATTAGACCAATCCTACTTAATGAAAGGGCTGCCACATGATGGATTGATGCTCACTATGCTGGTAGCAGGGCTGCTGAAGGGTAGATGATCAATCTAATCAATTTAAAAGGAATAACATTGCTGCAGGTGTATTCATTGTGAGACCAATTCATAAGTACCAACACAAAAATAAATAATAATGAATAACATAAATAATGAATAACATAAATAAATATTTAATAATGACTCCATTATCTTCTTTCTTTTAACAACAACTAGTTAACTACATCTATGTGGTGTGCCATTACACTACTGGAAAATGGAACTGCATTGCTTGCTATGGTTTACTGTACTGCCTATTATTGTTTATTTTCTTATGCTACATAACACCTAAATCTATCAGTTCAAATACTTCCAACAATGCCAGCCAGGCAACATAAAATACAAATCAGCCAATAGGATTACAATTTTAAGTGTTTGTTAGTTTGTCACTCTCTAACTCATTCAGTGGTGTGTAATTTTCAGCTTGGGCTATTGGGATTTGTAAACAGGAGCAGAGCAACTAAGAATAGGCTAAGAAACATGAGAAAGAAGGACCTAACAGCTCTGGCTAGTGCCTGCAAATAACAATAAAACATATTAATATGCATTATTTTATATTAACTGACAAAAATACAGTATATGCCATTTAAAAAATATTTCTTAAACAAAATATATGCAAAGCTATTCATTCCCTTTAAAGAAAGGACCTTCAGGTTGCAAAGCTGCATTGCACAGGGAGAGGTAGATATAACAATGTGTATTACACTTGCCTCTGTTGGCCTAACTCTGAAACTTCAATAGCTGACACGCTTCTGTTTCTCAGAGTGTGCTACTCTGCCAGCATCAGAAGCGGAAGTGAAATTTTCAGCTAGCATGGAAACCCGTTTTAATTATTATTTATACACAATGACCTATCTAAGAGTCTAATCTCCACCCATCCTATCATCAAGTAAATCTGAAGTATATTTCACACTGTCACATACCAACTACCACTATGAGCTATGTTCTGCGGAATGTCCAAACCATATATACTTCCACTGACAAACTGATATATGAGCCCTTCTTCGCTCATTGTGAAAGGGGAAAAATTAAATAATCTTTCAGGTTGATATGTAATTAGCCACTCATACGGCATACTTTGTTTAATGAATGCTTTGACAAAATGTTGTTATTAGCCCAGTATTATTTTACATTTTTTCCTACAGATCTAAAAGGCTACTGCTAAATGTTAAACCTATTAGTGGAGTGATGTGAAGCTCAGAAGCCTCATGGAGGTATGTTGGAAACGTTTAATTTTGATAGGCATGATATATAGCCCGGGAAGTAAGTATAACCAAACAATTATGCTTTCTTTGAAAAGTTTGCCTATTTAAAAGTAGATTAGCCAATAAGAAAAAACGAGTCATTCAGGAAGTAATTAAACAAACAAGAGGTTCTCTCTCTTGACTGGATGCTTCTGGATTACATAGCTCTTATGAGCAGACAGTAAATATGACAGGATTGGCTAAACAATAAATGAAATGCCCGCATTCAATGGAAAAAAATAAATATAAAACACCAAGCAACATGAGGTTTATTTTAAAGATGGGTACTTCCTTACTATATTATATATTTAATAGCCAGTTATGTATAATAACAACACATTATTTTTTGACTAGAGTGTATGGTGACTTTTGTTTGAATAAGAACATAATTCAAACAACTATATTTGTGATTTAGCCTCTCTTGCCATAGTTTTATGTCACAGTATGTGGCAAAGTGCCCCCTGCTAGATTTAGTATACAAATATAAAAGGGGGACAAGTGCTGTCATATGGTGCTAGTGAGGAATTGTGATGCTCATAAACATTCCTATGTGCCCAAAATGCCATCCATTAAATTAATTATTTACTTTAACAAGTAGGCTGCTGGTTGCGGACCTTTACCTCTAAAATGCAGCTTGTCTTAGCCTACTGCTGATCCAATGGCTTTCACACATTTTGAGTCATTGATCTGGAACAAACTTGGAGATGAGGAAATCCGACATTAACTGATGCCTTCTTGTTTCAGTGATTTAAAGTATTGTAGCCAGAGGCATCTAGGCAAATAAACTTCTCCGAAGACCAGCAATGGTTGCCTACATATTCCTTTTAGTTCAGGTTTCCTTTAAAATACATACCTGCATGAAGTTCTAGTCGTAACCTCCTAATGGGGCTTCCTGTGAAATACACACTGTGCTGGCAGTCCAAGGTAAGGTAACAAAAAGCAAAAAGGTGGGTCTCCTATACCTAACAATGGGGAAAATCCCTACAGAAATCCAAAGGTATGGGAAAAGTGAAAGCATAAGTAGCTCCAAAGGTAATAGCTGGTTTTAAAGAGGAAAATAACAAAGACATTACAATGATTATAAAAGGAATTTTAGTTGACAAGCTGGAATTATTGGAGCCAACAGAAATGGAACCCTTGCAAACTGAAAATTCCACTCTCCGCACATACAGTACATGTGGGGTGGATTATATATACACGTAGATCTACAATTTATATGGCTGGTAATATGACCCCTCACATATATCTATAAATGTTATGTATTATTTTGAGGGGTTTTTCTCTTGTTGCAGTCACATTAGGAGGGTTCAGATACAACTTTTGATTAAATGTACTGTATCTATTGAGGAACAGTATTGTCAAGTCGAGACAGGAAGTATTTTACTACTACAAACACTTTGCCCTCTCCTCATATCCATAACATAGGGGAAAATGTACTGTAGTTTGTAGAAGATAGCCAGGAAGGCTGATAACATTGTTTAAAGTGACACCAAACCCAGAAGTTAAATCTTAAAAATATATTCAAGTACCTTTTTCTTGTGTTCATATTAAATACAATTTGAATATATCAAAACTATGCAACACTGATTTAACTTTTATAAGGCTATTTTTGGACACCTTTGTTTGTCAGATATGGTTTTGATATAAACATGAGTTTAGACAAATTTCTATGCTAACAATATAGGCATAGTCCAATTTCTTAAATAAACCCCACTAAATTTTTTCCTTCAAATATGCTTTCTTCTTCTGGCTAGTCATTCAGAGTGCAGTCATCTGAATTCAAGGTTTTACTATTATTAATCTCCATCATCAATTGTGTCTCAGGATCCTTTTTGTGTATTAAGTAATTCAATTTTTGGAATTATGTTTATATATTCAGTAGACTACCATTCCCCTTTGAAACATTCCTCAAATGGCCATTATGGCATCATTTAAGCAAACACAACTAATCCAGTGTGAGTAGTGATATACTATACCAACTACTTTAATATATATGCAATAGAACGGAACTTAGTAATTGTAAACATTATGTCTAATGTATGCCCCCCACCCCAAAAAATGCAAAAACTTTGACAGATTACCACATTACTTTGGAGTTTATTTTTTATATGTTTTTTTTTCCCCTAGAGGATGGATCAGGAGCAATGGAATTTTATTGACTGTAAGATGAGCAAGTGGTGGAAAGTAACAAGCATCTAGCTTGTACACTTGTGAGAAAGTGGTCACACTTATATGGGTGTGGTGGTATATCAATGTATCGCTATATATAAAAAGACAAGAGTCTTTTAAAAAATCATTATTTTTGCACATGTCTGGACCCATCAATCTGTACAGACAGTATGCAAAAGTTCATTTATTTCATTAATGCAACTTAAAAGGTGAAACTAATATATGAGATAGACTCATTACATGCAAAGCAAGATAGTTCAAGCCGTGATTTGTCATAATTGTGATGATTATGGCTTACAGCTCATGAAAACCCCAAATCCACAATCTAACTTGTTTTATTGATTGCATGTAATATTCTAATTTTCTGAGATTGTGGATTTGGGGTTTTCATGAGCTGTAAGCCATAATCATCACAATTATGACAAATCACGGCTTGAACTATCTTGCTTTGCATGTAATGAGTCTATCTCATATATTAGTTTCACCTTTTAAGTTGCATTAGTGAAATAAATGAACTTTTGCACCATATTCTAATTATTTGAGTTTCACCTGTACATATTGAGCACTCCCTCATAAAAGAAACCTATACTGAGATACATAAGTAGGCTGCTATTGCTAACATTTCTGGACATTACTAGTTGTATAGTCTCTACACTGATCTGTTAATCTGAACACCTTCTGAATCACTAATCAAGAACAAGTATGCAAATTAGGGGTTCTGATTTTGAACAGGTCAGTTTCCTGTTGATGACATAACAGGGTACTAGTAAGGAAGACAGCAAATAGTTTTTTTTAGAAGGTGGCCAGCCCAGTATTTTTCTCTATATAAAGGAGGTATATTCCTTGAAATTATTATGTAGATAAAGAAATACATATAAAAAATTATATTTGGTCATTACATGTACAGAGTTTGCTTCTAGTTTTACAGTGGCTGTGCCTTCCTGCTTCTTCTCCCAATGCAAGTCTCTGGGGTTGATATACTAAAAAAGTAGAGCTTCTTCACTTGGCAAAATTAATGTTCCCCAAACTTAGTAAATAAGAAGAAACTGTGTTTATGCCAATTATCTAATCATGTGCAAGAGAAAGAATCCTGTCTTTTAATCTATTGTGATGTTTGGGGAACTTAGCACGTATGGTGAGCGCTTAAGGAACAGTCTTGAAGCCATTTTAAACATAAACAGGACAGTCATTTATTTCATTCAGCAACAGAAAACAAAGCTTCAACAATAATACAAGGTCCACTTGTATTTCAGCAAAACTGAAGGTATGACAATCTCACCAACTCCAGGTTGTTGTGCATACTCCTTGTGTCCCAGTCCCTAGACATTAGGGTATTTCTTAACAGAGCCACCGTCCACCTCTCGTGGCACTCTTAAACACATCCTTGTGTCACTGGCTCTCTGTCTCCTCGGCTGTCTTCTAGGTGCCTCCAGCACACCCAGCCACCGGACTCCCCTCTGTCTTCTGGGTGGAGTCCTCCTGACTCCTGAACACCTCTGTTCCTCTTCCCAGCTGGAGCCCAGAACACTAGCCAGCACACTTCCCAAAAGTGCAGTGCACAGGTGTGCAATTAGGTGCTGGCCACTACTAAACAATGGACCCAGGAATGGAGATTTCATCCCTCCCAATTCTCTTAGAAATCTCCCAGTTCCAGGATCCCATTCCAAATCCAGAAATCCTGGGAAGAGCCACAAAGTCAGCTCTTTCCCAGTACAAGAACTTGCCTCCTGGAACCGCTCAGCCCCTCTGGCTGAGAGTTCTGGGTGACTACAACCCCCAGTTCTACCGTGGGATTGCCACACAATACCACACTATCTTACACACGATTGGGTATTTAAAGTGCACTCTGTTCCCCCTTAAAAAATGATTAAAAACATTTTAATACTACATTATATTAGAAGGTTGGGATAATCATGTTTTCACTGTAAGCCCTTATTCCACTTTCTATACAGATCCCATAAGAAAGGGCATTTAAGACTACTGGGGAAGATGGAAATAAGCTATATATTAACTGCCTGACAGCTAGTTGAATCACATACAGAATAATAGTGTTTTGTGGCATTTTTGAAAGTTGATAGCAAGTATTTAGCATTCAGTCAGAATTTTTCAGCTTGGCATGCAAAATGCCAGTAAATAGGAATGAGGAAAACTGGCTGATTTTCCTCTGCTAAAATGTCATCCAAGTTTGCAGATTTTTTTAGCGAAATTTTGTTGAACACCAAAATGCAGAGTGGTCAAGGAGGTGAAGTTTGTTGATTTAAGGTATTTTGGGTGTTTTGAAGCTTTAAAAGGGCTTAAATAAGTCTAGAGTGTTACTTTTTTTTTGGTGTAGTTTGATGTTTTTTGATTTTAAGAAACGAAACTGGGGAATAAGTCACAATCTTTTTTCCAGTTTACTTAAGGTTCCGTTTAAGTTGTGACTGTAATAGTACCTACTGACACCGTACCGGTATTGCTGGCAATCAAAACATTGGCTGTGGCTGTAACGGTATCTAATTACACTTTTACTGGTACTGCTAGCAATCAGGACACTGGCTGTGGCTGTAACGATACCTTCTAGAAAGTAGAAAAAAATGGTACCTGCATGAATCTATAACCAGTCTTTTTGGCAGGGAGCACATTGGGAAGGCTTACAACAATACAAAACACAAAAAATCACCTGCCAGCTAGCCTGCAACCAAACAAAGTGCCCTGTCAACAGTATGCGTTAAAATCAGAGGTTTTAGTTGCACAAACTTTTGGCCAAAAATATGTAGAAGCCACACCGCCGCGCCAAGGCACCTCTGCAAAGTGTGGTCCTAACTCTATGTATACGAGTCTCCAAGTGTGAGCATATTAATGCAGTCGATAAATTGCATGCAAGTGTACCTGGAGGTAGCCAACTCCTCCTAATAAGGTGCTGGAACGCACTGGGGGCCCAGCAATCTAGAATGCACGCCGGAATCGCAGTGCGTCCCTACAACCAAAAATAGTCAAACTAGAAAAAATGGTACCTGCATGAACAGGGCTTGAAAAATTTGATAGTGTCTCACCAGTCAGTCAAAAATTTCACCAGTCAACATGACCGGACTATAGCCTTGCAATTTATGTTAAAAAAGTTTGGGGTTAGATAGAGCTTTCTTTTGGAGGTATATAATCACCACGGGGGGTATTTTTTTTTACTATATAATTTAAAATCATAAATGTAAAAAAAAACAAAAAAGTTTCCCTACGTTGCTATAAAACATTTATTCTTACCCATATTTTTAGTAAAACATAAAAGTCAGGGTCACGTCAGGTAAATAGACACCAAACATGTCAAGCCTTAAATTGCGTGCGCCCGCAAAAAACGGCCATAGGTGACGATTAAAACGCTTTTACTGTTCATCAGTTTAGTGTTATCAGTGAATAAAGGAGAACTATAGGGTTAGGGCGTTTCCACATAGTTCTCCTTAGGGTAACAGCAGGACACAAATTAGTGTCCTCCCATCACCCTAAGCTCAGTATAAAGTGCGGAAATACGCCACAAATAAGCTCCTGTACTTCGTTGGGCATAGGGCATTTTTCAGCACGTTCCGACACGCTGAAATACACCCAAGTGAGAACCATGCCCATAGAAAATAATGGGATTTCACTTGCAGGGCGTTTTACAGCGCATCGATCAGCGATGTAAAACGCCCAGGTGTGAACCCGGCCTTAATGGCTCTAAAATTATTGCTCTCACTCCGTTTGCGGCGATATGCAACATGTGCGGCACGTAGGCGCACCTGACGCATATATGCGTGTGTATTAGGGGGGCGTGGACTTAAAAAAAAATGTAACAAAATTAATGTTATGCTTCTTTCTTTTTTTTATGAATCTTTCATTTTTGTATTACTTTTGTGTTTTTTTTTACATACAACTTTATAGCTATTACATGGGGGGCTAAGAAGCCCCCTATGGGATAGCCAATTTACATGACAGGTCCTCTTTATGGAGACATCAGGGGTCTCCAAGACCCCTAATGTCACCTAGGAAACTCCAAAGAAGCTGATGAAGCAGAGATTGGCTTCATCAGCTTCTCTAGCTGGAGAGTGACACTGAATGCAGGAAGTGATGTAATATACATCACTTCCTGCATTCGGGGACTGAGAGGAGATCAAAGGGAGTTCGTATACTGAACTCCCTTTGATCTCCTGTCACAGAGCTGTGCCGGTCCCGGCCGCATCGGGCACAGCGGATCTCGGGACAGGCAACAGCAGTGACAGCTTCTGATACAAGCGATCGAGCATCTCTCGAGACGCTCGATCGCTTGACTGTAAAGCTCCT
>NW_017307224.1:29873-40822 GCF_000935625.1 Nanorana parkeri
GATCTACTGAGCCGACCTGTGACAGTCTCATTGTCACAGGTCGGCTAGAACTATGAGGTGAGTGAAAAGCACCCACCTCATAGTTCTCCTTTAGGCTGGGTTCCCACCTAGGCGTTCGAAATATGCGTGTATGACGCGTGTTTTGCGGTGCATGTTTTAACCGCGATTTGCAGCCCACAAAACGCACGTCAAACGCGCGTTTATGAGGGCTATCCGGCTGTATCCTAATGGATAAGTGCGGAAATACGCCACAAATAAGCTCCTGTACTTCGTTGGGCATAGGGCATTTTTCAGCACGTTCCGACACGCTGAAATACACCCAAGTGAGAACCATGCCCATAGAAAATAATGGGATTTCACTTGCAGGGCGTTTTACAGCGCATCGATCAGCGATGTAAAACGCCCAGGTGTGAACCCGGCCTTAATGGCTCTAAAATTATTGCTCTCACTCCGTTTGCGGCGATATGCAACATGTGCGGCACGTAGGCGCACCTGACGCATATATGCGTGTGTATTAGGGGGGCGTGGACTTAAAAAAAAATGTAACAAAATTAATGTTATGCTTCTTTCTTTTTTTTATGAATCTTTCATTTTTGTATTACTTTTGTGTTTTTTTTTACATACAACTTTATAGCTATTACATGGGGGGCTAAGAAGCCCCCTATGGGATAGCCAATTTACATGACAGGTCCTCTTTATGGAGACATCAGGGGTCTCCAAGACCCCTAATGTAACCAAGGGACCTCCAGAGAAGCTGATGAAGCCGAGATCAGCTTCATCAGCTTCTCTAGCTGGAGAGTGACACTGAATGCAGGAAGTGATGTAATATACATCACTTCCTGCATTCGGGGACTGAGAGGAGATCAAAGGGAGTTCGTATACTGAACTCCCTTTGATCTCCTGTCACAGAGCTGTGCCGGTCCCGGCCGCATCGGGCACAGCGGATCTCGGGACAGGCAACAGCAGTGACAGCTTCTGATACAAGCGATCGAGCGTCTCTCGAGACGCTCGATCGCTTGACTGTAAAGCTCCTGGCCGGCCGTGTAATTACAACTGCCAGCCGGGAAGCTGCTCGTCGGGCTCCACCGTCTGCTCGTCAAAGTAATTTTCAGTATCGGTTTCGGCCTGACAAATTTTTTATTTTCTGTTTCGGTCTCAAAATTCAATTTTGGTGCATCCCTAGTTTTAACAGTAACTGCTGACACAATACTGGTGTTGCTGGCAATCAGGACACTAGTTGCACTGTAATGGTACCCACTGACCCTGTACTAGTACTGCTGGCAATCACAACACTGGTTGCAGCTGTAATTGTACCTGATCAAACTATACTTGTACTGTGTGGCATGTATACTGACACTGCTGGCAATCAGGCGCTGTTAGTGGCTGGCAGACTGGCACTGGTGCTGTGTGGCACTTGAACTTAATATGGGGGCTGATAATGTCAACTGTGACACTGGTAACAGGTGCTATGAACAATTGCTATGTAAAACTCTCCCCCTCCTCTCACATCTGAAAGGTATGCGAGAGAAAAGGCATAGAAAGTTACAAACCACAGCCATTGCTTACATTTAGTGATCTCTGTGACTTGTCACAGTGATCACATGATACAGACAATAGACCAATTCACAGTTACTTGTTCGTGTGCGCACAGGGGGCATACACTAGCAGGAAGAAAATAAAACTATTAGACATGGCAGAATAGCACAATCGTCAAACCATAGTATTAAAGGAACATAAAAAATGTCCCTTATACTATTAGCCAGGTCATTCATGATAATGCCAGTGCAAATCATTCAACTTTGCAATATATTTTTATTTCACAGTAAAGGCTACATTACTTGATACAAGTGTAAAATGAAGTCAGTTTCCTTGTTGATGTAATCCCTCTATCCATGTGTCTCACCTTCATTGGCAGCCATAATCTTCAGCACAAATCACTTCAACCACAAGTCATGTGACATGACTAATGTTACCACTACAAATTTGTTGTATTTTCCAAGAACAAAATGCAAACAGTTAGGTTGATTTACTAAATGAGCAAAGGCCCTTAATTTACAAAGGTTATGTTTACCTGCCAAAGTGAATGTTAGTGAATAAGGTGAAGCTGTGTTCACTGTTTCATGCCTTATTGGGTATTTTAAGTGAATTCAGTTGTATCCTATTCACTGAAATTCACTTTGCAAAGTAAACATTTATTTTGATAAGTAAACAGCCTCTTCTGCTTCAGTTAATGAACTCCAGTGACATGATCCTAATTATTATTATTATTATTATTGTTAATAATAATAATAGTAGTATTGTTATTACCACTAATAATATTAATAATACTATAATAATTATTAATGTTTATTATATATTACTGCATTTCTATTCTTTTTTTTTTACTTTTAAAGGTGAGCAATGCAATGATCTGAATTAATATTATTGTCATAATCAAATATTATTATTTGTATTATTTGGTGATTAAAGTATTTATTTGCTGTGTGATTTGCTGTGTGATTACTGTATTTGTTTATTTATTTTACTTCAAAATGCAAGCAATTTGATGATATAATAATTATTAATGTTGATTACATATTACTGCATTTCTATTCTTTTTTTTTTACTTTTAAAGGTGAGCAATGCAATGATCTGAATTAATATTATTGTCATAATCAAATATTATTATTTGTATTATTTGGTGATTAAAGTATTTATTTGCTGTGTGATTTGCTGTGTGATTACTGTATTTGTTTATTTATTTTACTTCAAAATGCAAGCAATTTGATGATGATGATGATGATGATGATGATGATGATGATGTTGATCAAACACTATTACAACATTTTTTATTCATGGAGATTCGATATTATTTTATTTGCTTTTTTTATTTTAAGTGTAGGCAATTCAATTATTATTATTATTATTATCATCATCATCAGATATTATGGTAACATTATTATTTTTGGTGATTATTTTTTATTTGCTTTTGTTGTTTTTAAAATATAAGCTCTGCAGAACAATGCGGGCAATTGCTGAAAGTTGCTATTTCTCATATTAAACTCTCCATAAGAACATTGACAACACAGACCAAATCCAGAGAGCAACCTGCGTGCAAAGATCGGCGGCGAAGCTCTGAACTGTGTGCAGCAGATGAATCGGCTCCTTCAGAAGACAAAGCATGGCTTTCATCAGCTGCGAGGCTGCTACATGTCAGCCACTTATCAAAGCCACAGCCATAGAAGCTGATTCATGGCTCTCTGCTGACATACGATTCCCCATTGTCATTCCCGATGTATGTGAAATGCCTGTCTGTCCCATTGGTCCTCTCTGCTAGATCAGAGCCAGCCAGCTGTCAATAACCCTCTTATCATGAAGCCTTGTGCTGATCACAGGGAGAGAATACAAGCTGGATGGTGGCTTTTAGGTCATCAGTCTGTAAAAAGTATACATTCACTGTATAAATAAAAACCAGATCTATGAGATCTTCCTGTAATACGAAATCCTCAAATACTGATGGACACGAATTGTATTTGTATGTATGTATGTATGTCTGGTTTAATAATAGTGATATACCTCTCATTAGAGAGCACACTCATCATTGGTTACAGGGGGGAATAGAAGGTGGAAAAAAAGGAATTGAGATGATTGGAAGTGGGAATTAACATAGAACTGGAGAAATACACCGAATTCATACAGATAAATACATTTGTATCTATACTTCATGTAACATTTTAAAACGCTAAAAAAAATCACCTCAATAACAGAATAATTGATTACTAAGAAAAGAACAAATGACTAGTACATATGATATCTACAAATACGATATTGTACACAACGTACACTTAGAAGTGATCGGCATTTTTACATGATCGGCATTCTACATTTTTATTAGAAAAGGAGCAGAAAGAGACGATATATATATAGAAAAGAAAGAGACGATACTATAGACACACATCCAGTGTACTATGATATATACAAGTGATCGGCTCTCTACATTTTTATTAGAAAAGGAGCAGAAAGAGACGATATATGTATAGTACACTGGATGTGTGTCTATAGTAAAGTATATGTATGTGGTTGTGTGTGTGTGTTAACATTTTAATGTTTTTTATATCATTTAAAGCTGTGCTGAGACAATCCAAATTAATTATAGTGATAAACAAAAAAGAGAATAAGACATTGACTCTTTCTAAAATGAAGCACAAAACATGAATTTAATACATAAGTAATTGTATGTATGCATGTTATGGGTGGTTTATAGAATATATAGGTATATATATACTACTAAGATAAGATAGCTGTAATATAGTATGTTAACAGGAGAGGGAGAAATAAATATATGTTGAAGGATAAAGGAATGAATAGATGGATAGATATTTTACAGATAGATATTTTACAGATAGAAGCATGGATAATATAAAAGAGGAGAGAGATATATGTTCAAAGATGGACTAGATAGATAGATAGCTAGATAGATAGATAGATCTCTCAGAATTCCCCTTTTGGGCTCTGCATTAAGTTGTAATTGAATGTTTGTAGTTTTTTCCCCCAGAGATTATAGTGAGATGGCATTATTTTTCATCCTCACAGCCTGTTCTATAGCTTCACACATCAGCACTGCATGTACTATACAGGAATGAGCAGCCATTGTACACATATACAGACATAGCTGAGGATCTCCCATGCACTCTGACTGGTAGCGCTGCTAGTGACTGCTGACCACTTCATTGGCGACAACTGTGTTCCAAAGTCACACAAGTGCTGAGCTCACACCGGACAGAGACACTCAAGCAGCAGAATTATCTGTAGCTCTCAGCAGATGTGACCCCCCAATAACCGGAGTGAGCACAGTCAGAAATATGCGACCGGCTGCTATTACCTGTATGACAACATTAGATAGCGCTTTAATATCTGACAAGCAAGAATAACGTCCTGTAAAATGGAGCACGGCATGGAGGTGATCTGTATTGTATGGAATAGCAGAATCTATCTGTGTCATAAAATATGTACATATTAACCTGAACTTTACACTGAGCCAACCCTACATGACCGTACCACAAATAGCACTTATATACTAATACTACCACTACTACTACTACTGATGATGATGATGATGATGATATTTATTATTATTATTATTACTACATGATACAATTACCCTGAGGGCTACATTGAGCCTACCCTACATAACCTAATGAGCAGTACTGTTCGTACACCTCCACTACCACTGCTACTACTACTACTACTACCACTACTACTACTACTATTTGTAATAATAATAATAATAATAATAATAATAATATTATTATTTAGTGGTTATTTATTTACATGTAGCTTAGTAGTTTTCTATGGATATCAACTTTTACTTGTGTGTGGATATTCTGTATGTGTTGTATTATATTGTTTTTCTAAAACAATACAGACTAATGATTTTAGGACAGTGGTGGAGCGCCAAGGCCCAGTCACAGAAAAACTCTGGAAGACACAACAAACAAACGATTACATTGAAGAAAATAGCCGAGGTCACATTATAGCCAGTCCTGCTTAGCATTAATCTTCTGTTTACAAAACAGCTGACAGTTACAAGGTAAAGAGAAGGAAAAGGGGTTTAATTACCTGCAAAAACCTGGAGCGTTCATCTATTTAATCGACATATATAGAGTGTGACTGGTGAGCTATGTACATCTCCCTCCAATGAAATGTTCCCTTTACACACCCAGCCTACTATGGATGGAAGAATTACTATAATATTGTAAACATAAATGGCATTTATGAGTCAGCCCATAAAGTTTTTTGTGCTCCCAAGTGACACTGACAGGCTGAGCACTGTGAAAGATATGTACACAGCTTCTTGATTCACTACCATGCTGGACTGTAATGGGTTCATGCCTCTGTACAGTGCAGGGACTCATGAGAACCAGGGATGAGTAGAACAGGGAGAAGAGGGGTTTTATCTTCTGTTTATGTTTTAGTGTATACACAATTCAATGGGAAAGTAAAATAAAAGGTCAGTCTTCATTCTTTTTTCTTTCTTCTGTGTTGTGTAGATAGGAAAAAGAACATATATGCACAGGTCAAACCAAAATGATTTGTTTGGATCTCTATTATTTAGAATTTATGTTTGTGAATATGAAAGGCACTTTAGCATGATAAGATAGATATATTTTTGTACATAAAGTCATATTATGATGAAGATGATGATCATGAGGATGAGTATCATGATGATGATTATTATTAATAATAATATTATTAATGAGATCAGGTTCTGACTTAATCCGGTTCCAACCTGAGATCCTCCATATCCAGAAGGAGCTACTCCTGAATGGAAGAAGCTTCTTCTGGGTCACCCAATCAGCTGCATAAGCAAAAGGGGGGATGCAGTGATTTTATATGGCTACATGCCTATATTTAGTAAATTATATTTAAATAATTGGGATATATGGCCATAGAAGGTAAATGACATCAGCACAAGCATCCCGCCCCTTTGTTTACATGCAGCTACGCACGAGGAATGCCTGGGTCACAACTTGTTAGGTGGCTGTGCCTGTGACACTTGTTTGTTCAGAGGAGCACAGCTTTGGATCGGGTTCAGTCCGAGCGTGAGCTCATTCTAATTATTATAATTATACACATGTTGTAACTGCATATTTAGTATTTTGCACATTTACATGTGCAGTATAATAAATAATGAAAGTGTATCTAAACCCCAAAAACAAACGTTTAATATATTTTAGTAAATGTTTCTCTAAATGTGGTGGCTGCATTATTTATCTATTTTTAGGGATTTTTTCCTTAATTTTCACCCAGTGATTCTGCTGATAACACACTTCCTGTCCTAGTGTGACAACACTCACTCACTGTACTGTATCTTTGAAGGAGCAGCATTGTCACCCTAGGCGGTACTTCTAGTTTGGACTGCAGTCCTTTAGTAAATCAACCCCATTTAATGAAAACGCTAATTTTCCATCATTTCTATTACAAAGTAAAATTCCTTAAAATGAATCTGTATGATCTGTATGATGTGAGGCAGGTTCACACTGGAACAGGCTGAGACAATACAGAAATAACTTTTATTTTTTTAAATGCATACTGCTACTGCTGAGTAATCCTCTGTGGAAAATCAGTGTTTGGCACCTTTTATTTAGATCTCTGCAGAAAGCAGCTCATCAGTTGTACAGAAGCTACAAGGACACTGGACACTGTTCTGTACCTGAATGCTGCAGAGAATAATGCAGGTCCGCCCTCAGAAGATTTGTATTGCTGCACTGTAAAATAACTGAACGTTGACAGACTTTGTCAAAATTCTTTCTTTTTTTCAAGTTTTTCCTTTTTTTCAAGTGAGTGCACAGTCTTTTTACCTAATGTTGGATATTGCGCATTAACGTATGTTGCGTTAAGGCAACCCATTCATTTTGATTGGCTGCCTACATACCCCAGCACACCGAAAACCAGACCTGATCCTTTTTTGTCAGCACAGCGCATCACAATGTGCATTGCAGTGCACTGCAATGTAGGTATATTGTGTTAGTGGATTGCGGTGCACTGCATTGTAGGTCTATTGTCTATTAGTGGATTGAGGTGCACTGCGTTGTAGGTCTATTGTTTTAGTGGATTGCTGTGCACTGCTTTGTAGGTCTATTGTCTTAGTGGATTGCTGTGCACTGCTTTGCAGGTCTATTGTCTTAGTGGATTGTGGTGCACTGCATTGTAGGTCTACTGTCTTAGTGGATTGCAGTGCACTGCATTATAGGTCTATTGTCTTAGTGGATTGCTGTGCACTGCTTTGTAGGTCTATTGTCTTAGTGGATTGCTGTGCACTGCTTTGCAGGTCTATTGTCTTAATGGATTGTGGTGCACTGCATTGTAGGTCTATTGTCTTAGTGGATTGCGGTGCACTGCATTGTAGGTCTATTGTCTTAGTGGATTGCTGTGCACTGCTTTGCAGGTCTATTGTCTTAATGGATTGTGGTGCACTGCATTGTAGGTCTACTGTCTTAGCGGATTGTGGTGCACTGCATTGTAGGTCTACTGTCTTAGTGGATTGCGGTGCACTGCATTGTAGGTCTATTGTCTATTAGTGGATTGAGGTGCACTGCGTTGTAGGTCTATTGTCTTAGTGGATTGCTGTGCACTGCTTTGTAGGTCTATTGTCTTAGTGGATTGCTGTGCACTGCTTTGTAGGTCTATTGTCTTAGTGGATTGTGGTGCACTGCATTGTAGGTCTATTGTCTTAGTGGATTGCTGTGCACTGCATTGTAGGTCTATTGTCTTAGTGGATTGCTGTGCACTGCTTTGCAGGTCTATTGTCTTAGTGGATTGTGGTGCACTGCATTGTAGGTCTACTGTCTTAGTGGATTGCAGTGCACTGCATTATAGGTCTATTGTCTTAGTGGATTGCTGTGCACTGCTTTGTAGGTCTATTGTCTTAGTGGATTGCTGTGCACTGCTTTGTAGGTCTATTGTCTTAGTGGATTGTGGTGCACTGCATTGTAGTTCTACTGTCTTAGTGGATTGTGGTGCACTGCATTGTAGGTCTACTGTCTTAGTGGATTGCGGTGCACTGCATTATAGGTCTATTGTCCTACTGGATTGCGGTGCACTGCATTGTAGGTCTATTGTCTTAGTGGATTGCAGAGCACTGCATTGTAGGTCTATTGTCTTAGTGGATTGCTGTGCACTGCTTTGTAGGTCTATTGTCTTAGTGGATTGCTGTGCACTGCTTTGTAGGTCTATTGTCTTAGTGGATTGCTGTGCACTGCTTTGCAGGTCTATTGTCTTAGTGGATTGTGGTGCATTGCATTGTAGTTCTACTGTCTTAGTGGATTGCGGTGCACTGCATTGTAGGTCTATTGTCTTAGTGGATTGTGGTGCACTGCATTGTAGGTCTATTGTCTTAGTGGATTGCGGTGCACTGCATTGTAGGTCTATTGTCTTAGTGGATTGCTGTGCACTGCTTTGCAGGTCTATTGTCTTAGTGGATTGTGGTGCACTGCATTGCAGGTCTATTGTCTTACTGGATTGCGGTGCACTGCTTTGTAGGTCTATTGTCTTAGTGGATTGCGGTGCACTGCATTGTCGGTCTATTGTCGGTCTACACACAATGCAAAGTTGCACTGCAGCACAAGGCATAGGTGTAAACAGGCCCCATAGAAAGTAATGGGATTCCTTTTCAAACAGGTGTGAACAGGATCTAGTTGATTTTCTATTTAACATAACAGTGTATGTATCTACATTGACCTGGTATCAGTTTCTTGCAGTCCTTTTACAGCAGAGCTTAGACTGAGGAAGAAGCAGCACAAAGAGCCAATCCCTTTTGCTGCAGTGAGAGGAGCATGCTGATAGGAAAAGAGAATGCAGTGACAGAGAGATGAGCTCATCAGTCTGCTGTCTCTCCTTTTACTGTCCAATCACAGGGTGAGGGAGGGACAAGGCATGTAAGTGTAACTGAGCTATAGCAGAGGATAAATGGCAGAGCTGTGTAACTCTCAGGACTAGAAGGACAGAAATAAAAATCCTTTGGTAGCTTCTCCTTCATATGTTTATTTAGCTGTTTGCCTAGAGTTCAGCATGAATAATTAGCTTATTCTCTGCTGTACAAAGAAAATGGCTGTACTACCTATAGAGTATAGGTCTGTGTATAGCGTGTCCCATGTTCCTGCATGTGACAGAATTTCAGTTGCATCTAAGGATAGAGTAGATAGACAGATAACTAGATAGATAGATAGTGAAGCTGATCACTTGTCAGGCTCTGTGCAAAGTTGTAATTTAACCCTTTCCCTGCCAAGGACGTATGGCATACGGAGGTACAAAAGTGTTTTCGCCTGGCCAAGGACGTATGCCATACGGGCCTGGCATTTACAGTTCTGCTATAAGCTCATGGTTGCTTCAGCGACCATGAGCTTATACTAAAACTGTTCCCCGGACTGTCCCCTTCAAATTAATAGCTGTCATCAGTGGCAAGCGGCTGATGACCGCTATTAGCAAAAATACCGGGCCCCCCCCAGCCGGCACCGCTGTTGCTGGCTGCCGGCATCTGGAGTCTCTCATCCCTCCCTGGAGCCGCTCCAGGGAGGGATGAGAGACTCCATGGATCCCCGCTGCTGTCCCTCGCTTGTAGAGTCTGTGGCAGCGGGGATCCGAAGTCAAATCACCGGCGGGGGGGCAGAGGAGCGAGTGGCGGCTGGCCGCAATTCAGGATGGCAGAGCGGCAAGTATACCGGAGCCGCTGTCATCCTGTCAGTTTTTGGATGACAGCGGCTCTGTGCGTGGCCAAACGGGGGATCCATAAATATCACTGATATATATCGATCCTCCTGTGCAGAGCAAACACCGGAGTGATCGTGTTTGTAAATAACTGGGGACACATAGTACTATGGGGTCTATTCACAAAGCTGCCGAAGGATCTGGCCGTAGCTTCGGCCGATCCTTCGGCTAGCTTCGGCACCAGGACCCCTTCGGTTCAGGAGAACCGAGGGGGTGCTGTACGGGCTATTCACAATAGCCCGTACAGCAGTGAATAGCCGAACGGTGTTCGGCTCACTTCACTTCTGATCGGTCATTCACTCGGCTGCCCTCGGCAGCTTTGTGAATAGACCCCTATGTGTCCACAGTTATGAATGAACAGGCTGTGATTTACATCACTTCCTGTTTATTCAAGAATTTATGAATGGGGAGTAGCACTCACTATAGAGGCTCCTCCCCATTCATAAACTGGTGATAGTAAAAATATTTTGCTATCATCAGTTTCTGAATGAATGAATGAGAAGCCTGAGTGCTTCCCATTCATTGAGTGCTGGGGCTTCAGAAAAAAAAATTGATGTCCTCAATTTCTTTGAGCCCCAATGATTACACGGAGCCACCGTGATATCATGGTAGCACCGCCGGGTTCTCAGTGTGTAATGACAGTCCAGCGTCCACTGGTTAACAGGTAACCAGGGGACGCTGGACTGTCATTACACACTGAGAAC
>NW_017307224.1:42046-60612 GCF_000935625.1 Nanorana parkeri
TAACCAGGGGACGCTGGACTGTCATTACACACTGAGAACCCGGCGAAGCCGCCGTGATATCATGGCAACACCTCCGGGTTCTCAGTGTATAATGACAGTCCAGCATCCCCTGGTTACTCGGTAACCAGGAGATGCTGAACTGTTAGTACACACTGACAACCCGGCGGAGCCGCCTTGATATCACAGCAGCTCCGCTGGGTTCTCAGTGTAATGACAGATCAGCGTCCCCGGTTATCTGGTACCTGGTTACCTGGTAATCAGGGACGCTGATCTGTCTCTGCATGCAAGTGGCCAGAGCCAACCGTGAGATGGCGGCTGGCTCCGCCAGCTGTTAGTAGCAGGTTGTCGGCCAGCTTCGGCTTTCCCCTCGGCTCTGTCGAGCCGAAGGCATATATACATATGCCTTCGGCTCAACTGAGCCGCTCGGCCAACTTCGGGAGCTGTACGGGCTATAGTGAATAGCCCATGCAGCAGCCCTGCGGTTCTACTGAACTGAAGGGGTCATGGGGCCGAAGCTAGCTGAAGGATCAGCCGAAGCTATGGCTAAATCCTTCGGCATCACAACTCTGTGGACTCTGTGTGATTTCTATTTCAAAAGGGAAATGTCAGGGGTCTGTTTAGACCCCAGATATTTCACCGTAGTCCCCCCAACAGTAAAATACACTAGTTATTTTTACAGATAATATTGTCAGATGGCATTATTTTTTGTCTTTAAAAGCTGTTCCTAGCTTTACACATCAGCACTCTACATAGCGTTAAGCTATAGACAGTCAGTGGAAGTAACCATTTTTTAATGACCGTTTCTGTTAGAGGTGATTGCTCCTTTTTGAAAAGGTTAAAGTCCAAATAACTGAGAACAATAACAATGTATGAGGAAAAAATGCCTTAACTACATTTAGCCAGTGGTTAGATGTTTTCTTTTATGGTTCTAACCTGTACTAGGATATGCACATTTGCAAACATTTTGTCTTCTATATTTTTTATTATTTGTTTATATTCCAGAGCAATTGTTTCTCTTTGTTATCTCCCGCTTCTCTTTGCATGTGTTTAAAAAGAATATAATTTTTAACCAGCATATTTATCTATTTATACATTTTGGCCAAGCTTTAGCTGCCAGACAGATGGCCTCACATTTGACTCTACAATACTTTGGTATACAGAGGAGTTCATGGTCGACTCAATGACTGCAACTTGCCCAGGTCCTGTGGCTGCAAAACGAGTCCAAATCATCATCCCTCCACCACCATTCCTGACAGTTGGTATGCTTGTGCTGATATGCTTTGTTTGGTTTTTGCCAAACGTGGTGCTGTGTATTATGGCCAAACATCGCCACTTTGGTCTCAAGAACATTGTTCCAGAAGTGGTTTGTTCAGATGCAACTTTGGAAACCTAAACGGTGCTGCCATGTGTTCTTTTTAGAGAGAAGAGGCTTTCTCCTGGCAACCCTTCCCAACAATCCACACATGTTCAGTTTTTTCTAATTGTACTGTCCTGAACTTTAACATTCAACATGCTAACTGAGGCGCGTAGAGTCTGAGATGTAACTCTTGTTTTTTTTTGCAGTTTCTCTGAGCATTGCACAGTCTGACCTTGGGGTGAATTTGCTGGGACATCCACTCCTAGGAAGACTAGCAACTGTCTTGTTTTCCACTCGTGAATAACCTTCCCCACTGTAGTATGATGGATTTAAATTTTTTTGGAAATGGCCCTATAACTCTTCCCAGATTGATGGGCAGCAAAAATGGCTTTTCTAAGATCATTGCTGACGTCTTTCCTCGTTGGCATTGTGATAACACTCTCTTGAATGCTCCAGACCAGCAAACTGCTAAAACGATGGCTTTTATAGCGGTGGTCACACTTGCTGATGATCAATTAATCAAGGGCACTTGATTAGCAGCACCTGGCTGCTACTTAAGGTGGCCATACACTTTACAAGCATCGCAAGACCTTGGTCTTGCGATGGTTGTAAAGTAATTAAAAAAAGTACGATCTGCCCAACTTGGACAGGCAGATCGTACTTGCGATCATCGCAAACCCGCCCCCCTGAGGGGCGGGCTTTCGATGACCGCAATGCTGAACCAGCCCGTGCGGCATTGATCTTACAATCATGCTAAAAACCAGCCGAAAATCGTACGATTCTCGGCTGGTTTTCTAGCATGCTCCTTATACAAAAGACGTGCGACCGTACAGTAGAAAAGGTCGCACGTCTTCACTCACACTGCACGATTCTCGTACGATCACAGGATTTCCCACGATTCTCGTACGAGAATCGTGCAGTGTACGGGCACCTTAAGCCTCGTATTTCCTATGAAAGAAGTAAGGGTGTACTTAGTTTTTAACACATAACGTCTCCATTTTGGCTTTATGTTTGTAAAATAAATAATGACACTGTGCAATATGTCATGTGCTGTTGATGATCTTAGGTTGTCATAAAATTCAAAGGGGTGTACTTTCTTTTTTACATGACTGTACTTCTGCTCATAGTAAGTGTATTACCTATGTCATTTCAGTTAAATATTCTAACTTGTAGATGGAGTTGCTGGAAGACAATATGAGCCAGAAGTGCATGGTTTAGGATCATAAAAATTCCATACTGGCAAAAAGCAGGATCAACTATATAAACTGTATATAAACTGTACACATTCTTCTACATAAACATATCTGTACATAAACCTTGAGTGGCTGGCCACCTTGTATTAAAGAGAAAGTCATTTATTTCATATGAGTTGCTAGAAAACATGAACTCAAATTATTATTAATAATCTCTCATTCATTATTTGGTTATGTGACCCAAATGTGTTTGTGCTCAAATTTCTGTGTGGAAAAAAAAGAAAACCAAAAAAAAATACTATACAGTAATACCTTAGTTTACAAGTAACTTGGTTTGAGAGCGTTTTGCAAGACAAGCAAACATTTCTGAAAAATTTTGCTTTGATATACAAGCAAATGTCTTGCAAGAAGAGCAAAATTTTGTACAAAAGCACCACCCGAATAAGGCTGTAGCAGTGCGAGCGATGAGTCTGTTTAACGACAATGCAATGTCACATTGGATAGATTCCTTGTTAAGGTTTCACGAAATGAAAAAGATTCCATTGAGTCAAGAGATAGCAGTGATTCCGTTACTGATAGTGAAAGTCGTCCTACGCAATAATCCTCCTCTCTCTTGTCCCTCTCACACCGGCCACAAAAGGTACCGGTAATTGGTTAATTTTTCTTTATATTTTATACGTTATTATATTACAGTACAGTATTGTAATCATTTTATATGAATATTTTTGGGATGTGGAACGAATCATCGGAATTTCCATTATTCCCTATGGGGAAATTCGCTTTGATATACAAGCGCTTTGGATTACAAGCATGCTTCCGGAACGAATTATGCTCGTAAACCAAGGTATTGCTGTACCATCAACTTGAAGGCAGTAGGCTTGTCCCAGTGTTTGTATTTTCATCTCTTCTTCTCAAGGTAAATCTTAAAGTTCTAAAAAGAATAATTGGCTTTCTGGGCTTGTTGCCAGTATATGTCCCCAGACATGAGGACCCTTGGTGATATTTTTATTCCCAAAATCAAATTTACACATGGTGTAATACTTACACCATAGAGGTGTGCTAACCTCAATCATTCTATCTAGGGATGCACCAATACCATATTTTCCAGACCGAGTACAAGTACCGATACTTTTCCTCACTGATACCAATTACCAATTTTTTTGTCATGTGGCATTTCTTTTCTAAAACAATACAGACTAATGATTTTAGGACAGTGTTGGAGCACATGGGCCCAGTCACAGCTGCAAGCGATGTGGTCCTGGTAATTCTGCCACTGACTCCAAGCTGTAGAGGGACTAGAAATTCCAGCAATACATTATACAGCAATGCAGAATGGCAGCGACTATAGAGAACTACAAATCTCAGCAATACATTATATAGCAATGCCGAATGGCAACTGGCTATAGAGCACTACAAATCCCAGCAATACATTTTACAGCAATGCAGAATATTATGAAGCTACATACTCTGTGCTGCTCTGGGGTAGCAGCCTGATGTCTCCAGCGGAGGATCTCAGGAGGGCTGAGATCCTCCTGGGGTCTCAGGAGGGCTGTGCGGTATCATTGTTAACTTCCCTGGCGGTATTCCCGAGTCTGGCTCGGGGTGAATTTTCCATACCAGGAGCGGTTACCCCGAGCCAGACTCGAGGCTGCAGAGAAATGTGACACTTACCTTGTCCCTGCGAGCCCGCGGCGTCCTCTGCTGTACGTGGCCCAAAAATGAAACTAAAAGTCAGATGCCGGCATCTAACTTTTAGTTTCGTTTTCGGGCGTCACAGCCGGCGGGAAATTCAAAAGTGAAAAGTTGCAATATACACAGAATACACACAATACAATGTAATCTCCTATGATTACACTTATGTATCAAACTATTTCACTTCAATTTTGTCCCTAGAGCTTTGTCCAGTGCCCTGCCTGACACTTACCTGAATTGGTGCTGACACTCTCCTTCCTTCTGGAGGATGGCTACTTTTGTTCCCCATGGTCCCTGTGTGTTTTAAAGTAGACACTGCTCTAAGCTTGCTCCCATGATGGACTACAATCTCACATTTAGTTTACTATTTTATAATTAGATTATAGTATATCATGGTCACAAGCTTGGAGCGGTGGCTTCAACACACAGGGACCATGGGGAACAAAAGTAGCCACCCTCCAGAAAGAAGGACAGTGTCACAATTTTGTAGATGATTTGAGGATCTACAGCAGAGTGATATGCAAATAAGATACCCTTTTATTTCCATATTACCCATCCATATCTCTGATTCTACTGAGGTTTTTTTTACTTATTGTAAATAGTTTTTTCCATATGCTAAAATTAAAATGCTTAGTCATGGCTGTTAAGATGAACAGGTCCTTATACATATAAAAAGAAAACAGGAATGGACCACTTATTTTTTAAAGCAGAGTTAGTAGCAATTTGGTAGTAGTATATAAGGAAATTATGCTATTTTTGAGCGCCTTCAAACAATGCTGATTTTCTTTGGAAGAAATAGCGACCAAACATGCTATAAAAACTTGCCTGATCACTATTGTTCCACCCAATAAGCCAGTTCTCGCAGTCTTCTCCCCAGGTCTAACATGAATAGTCGCTGCAGCAGCCCCTCATGTTGGGGGACGTACTGGCCAGCACAGCAACGTGAGGGTGCTCAGATCTTACCAGCACCTTAGACTGCCCTTTAGTACTTATGGCCAGAACCACTAATCAACAATTAAGCATGAGAGAGGAATGTGTTAGTACATATTTTTCTACTACATTTTTCATTTGATTGAATCCAAATGATCCCATTCTTTTCAAGTAAACAGTGTTATTTGGATTTTACCGATCATCATATACAATCCCTGAAGGTTCAAAGCTTTTGCTATTTATTCCATTTAATGTTTGTCATGTTCACAAGAATGAATACAGGCCTTGTAGAAGTAACATGTCTACATCAAAGGTCTGTGGAAGATTCAAGCAGCATTCTGTACATGCTCTTATCAGAAAGGTTATGACCCAGGAGAACAAAGGCTGGAGGCTTAGTTCATCAAGGGCAAACCAAGTGTCAATGTTCCACAAGCAAATAAGAAATAGGCTAAATAATGTACAACCTGGAAAACCCAGTGGATCCTGCATATAGGAATCATACATTATATAGTCCCATGTGTTTTTATTGAACTGGTTAGTTTCCACCTTTTTATCCTTTTTTTAATCTAATTTACAATAAGTGTAATAAAATCATAACATTTTGGGAGTTGAACATTTTGGGGCTGATTCATTAAAACTGGAGAAATGAAAATGAGCACCAAATTGGCGTTGGCAGAGGTTTTAGTTGCACACTTTTGAAAAATATGAGGAAGCTACACTGCCCCTCTGTGTAGTGTGGTTCTAACTCTAATCCCTGTGCCTTTAACCACTTGAAGACCATGGTGTTTCATCCCCTTCCTATTCAGGCCATTTTTCAGTATTCAGCGCTAAGGTACTTTGACTGACGTTTATTCCGTTTATTCTGAAACGAATTTCATACCATTTTTTGGGGACAGATAGAGCTTTCTTTTGGTGGTATTTAATTACCACTGGGGGTTTTATTTTTTACTATATAACAAAAAAAGTACCCTACATTTTGGAAAAAAAACATGTTTCCCTATAAAATGTTATGAAACATTTATTATCACCCCAATTTTTTGGTACAATATAAAAGACGGGGTCACGTCGGGTAAATAGACACTAAACATGTCAAGCTTTAAAATTGCGCACACCCGCGAAATCGCAGAAAACTACCGCAACCAAAATCGGCCATAGGCGACGCTTTAAACGGTTTTACCGCTCATCAATTTAGTGTTATCAGTGACGTTCACGGCGATATGTAACATGTGCTGCATAATGGGCGCAATCGTCGTTTTCAAACATAGGCGCACCCTATTGTGAATAGCCCGTACAGCACCCCCTCGGTTCTCCTGAACTGAAGGGGTCCTGGGGCCGAAGCCAGCCGAAGGATCGGCCGAAGCTACGGCCAGATCCTTCGGCAGCTTTGTGAATAGACCCCTTAGACTGGCTATCACATAGGGGACTAAGAAATCCCCTATGTAATAGCCAGTTCACCAAACAGGTCCTCTTTATGGAGACATCAGGGGTCTCCAAGACCTCTGATGTCACCTAGGGACCCCCAGAGAAGCTGATGAAGCAGAGATCTGCTTCATCAGCTTCTCCCCGTTTGTTCTGCACTGGAGAGTGACACTGAATGCAGGAAGTGATGTAATATACATCACTTCCTGTAATATACATCACTTCACTTCGGGGACAGGAAAACAGATCAAAGGGAGATCGAGTAATGGTCTCCCTATGATCTGCTGTTAGAGCGTCGCCGTGCTGGTCCCAGTCGCACTGGCCACAGCGGATTACGGGACTGGCAGCGGTGGCGAGGAGACGGCGGGACATAGGTACGGGGGGGCGCACACGTGCAGCTCCTGCAAGCGATCGGGCGTCTCTAGAGACGCCTGATCGCTTGTATGTAAACAGCCATCGCTGGCTGTTTACATGCTCACAGTTTTCCCTCCCGTGTGTGCACTGAGCGCCGCACACGAGAGGGGGGAGGGGCAGGACGTCTTAAGACACCCTCCCGCTCCTAGCAGACTCCCGTCCGGCCGTTCACAAACGGCCATGGACGGAAGGTGGTTAAGAAGGAATGGGCTACCTCCTGGTAAACCTGCACACAATTCATCCTTTGCTATATCTGCTCCAAGATGGAGCCTCTCATAGATTAGAGTTAGGACCACACTACACAGAGGAGCCTTGATGTGGCAGTGTGGCTTCCACATATTTTGCAAAAGCTGTGCAACTAAAACCCCTGTTTTGAAACCTAATAGTTATTGTATTCCTGATATGTCACAATATAAACCACAAGTATAATTTTTTTTTTTAAAGTTGCACTTTTTAGCATTAAAAAAGAAGTCCTTCAGCTCCACTGAAGTGTCTTTGCCTAGGATGGGATGATGTCATCATTCTGCTGCAGGCAGGAGGAAACAGCTCTTCTTCCCCCCTGAACAAAGATGGCTCTGACCTTCTGGAGAGAAAATCAGATGAAGGCATTGTCAGTACTAGACATGTAAGGCAGCAAAAAAAATGTTTTGTTTTTTAGGATTCGGGTTTGAAAGTCAATTAGTTTCGGCTTTCAGATAAATCCGAATTTTAGTTAATTTAAGATGAGTTAAATGATAATTACGAGTTAAAATTTGTTGCAGAAAAGTGGCATTAAACGTTTACTTTGTTTCTTTTAACTTTTGACACTCCAAAGAAACAATAAAAAAAATACAGTTCCCCCAATTAATACAAGACACTTTAGGTCTGGTAGGAATGTTAGATGGGACCCTTGATGTAAAGAAAAAAAAAACAGTGTGTGGTTCCCCTGGCAATTCATACCACACCTTTAGGTCTGGAAGAAATTTTAAGGGAGACCCCAACGCCAAAAAAAAACATAAATGGGGTCCCTCATAAAATCCCATGCCAGACCATGAATCCGGGACGCAGCCTGGCAGGGCAGGAAAGAAGGGGACACGAGCGAGTGCCCCCCTCTCCCTGTACAATACCAGACCACATGCCCTCACCATTGGGAGGGTGCTTTTCCGGGGGAGAATCCCTGGAAAAGCACCTGGTACCCATGCCAATGGGGACAAGGTCCTCTTCCCCACAACCCTGGCCAGGTGGTTGTGTGGGTCTGCGGCAGTGGCCGAACTACCGCCGGTGCAACCGGTGCGAGGGCCCAGGGCCTGAGGCTGTTGGGGGGCCCAGTGGGGTAAGGTCCAGGGCACCCCCACAGCCAGGCCGGTGATCGATCAAAAGTACCGGGCGCTACCGCAAGGCAAGCGGCCGCCCGAGGGCCCTGATGGGGTGAGGGAAGCGGTTGCGGTCCTTGCGGCGAGCTGGGCCGCACAGAGAGAACGGTCAGGTGGTGGAAGAGGAGGGGCCGAGGCGGGACCGGAGGCGGGGCTATGTCGGGCCGAGTGAGATGCGACCCGTCCGCGGCCGCCCCAAGCAAGCTGACAGGGCAGATCGATCAAGGTAGATGCTGCAGCACCGGGCAGCATGGAGGCTCCAGGGCTGTCACTGTGGACAGCGAGCGGCACTTTCCTGCTCTTCCAGTGTGGGCTCTGCAGGAGCAGAGCATCTGACCAGGCTGAGGCTGCACCAACTAGGGCGACAGCAACAAGCAGGTAGGTGGGCCTGGGGAGGGTTTATCATAAGGGCTTGTTCAAACCGAAAGCGGTGCGTTCCAGAGCGGTAGCTGCTGGAACGCACCGTGATCTTCCCCCTGCGTTCTGGGGCGGGAGGGGTGCATTGAACTCAATGGCACCACTTCCACGCTCCCCCCCACCCCGCCCCCACTTCGCAGTGCGATCGGACACTTGGCAAAACTTTGCCTGCGTTCCGTTCGACTGCAAACGCAAAAAATAGAGCAGGCCCCATTTTTTGCGTTTGCAGTGGAACGGAATGTAGGCAAAGTTTTGCCACGCATCCGTTCGCGCTGGGGGGAAGGACATGGAAGCGGTGCCATTTAATTCAATGCACCACCACGCCCCCTCCCGCCCCTGAACGCAGGGGGAAGTTTTGTGAGAGATCGCGGTACGTTCCAGCAGCTACCGCTCTGGAACGCAACGCTTTCGGTGTGAACAAGGCCTTAGTGTTCTTCTGTTTTTACTGCTAAGTCCACTGTCGCTTATTCCTGAGTCCGGCGCGTCGCTTATTCCGAGTCCGGCGCGTCGCTTATTCCCTAGCCCGGCGCGTCACTTACAGAGCCGGCGCTACCATATAGGCAGGTCAAGCAGTGGCGGGGGTGGAAAGATCCGACTGGGAGGGGGGCCTATTTAAGATGGCCACGGAGGCGGCGATCACACCTGTCAGCGCTACCTCTCTCTCCTCCCGGACGATGCAGCTTCTGAGCGGCCAGGAGGAGAGAGAGGGAGCGCTGACGGTTGTGATCGCCGCCTTTCTAAGCAGAGGAGCGGCAGGAATAGAGAGTCTCAGGTGGGCTATGCAGGATCTATGGTGTGCTCTGCAGGGTCTCAGGTAACTCCAGCATGCTACTGCAACATTAGAGACCGCTGGGGGGGGCGGGTCTTGGGCCAGTGTGATCCGATCCCGAGCCCCCCCCCCTCCTGTCTTGGGAGGGGGCCCAAGATAAAATCTTGCACCAGGGCCCTTTGGTTATTAGGTCCGCCACTGGTCTGCGGGCAGGGGGGCTCATCTGCATCTGGGTACCACCTTTCATAAATGGGGCACCCAGATGCCCCCCCCCCCCTTGTGAATAAGTAAGGGGTAGTTAAATAAAATGTAGAAACAATTCTGTTAATTGAACAAAAAACAACACACATTTTTGACAATTCCTTTATTTAAAAAAAAGAAAAAAATGTCCATGATGTCATTCCAGCATCAGCAGACCGACAAAAAACCCCAGAAAACACCCCAGTAACTCCGCGATGCAATGTTTACATTGGTCAGTGGGCATAAATAAACAAGAGCCTGCTATTGGCTATTTAAAATTAAAATAGCCAATAGCAGTCTGGCTAATGCACCCGCCCACTGCTTGATGTCAATCACAGAGGAGTGGACCTGAGAGAAAACTTTCTCTCTCAGGTTGGCTCCTCTGCGGGAACAATACCTATTCTGCTATTGGCTATTTTAAAATTGCAACAGCAGGCTGGCTATTGCTCCACCCAGTGCCTTCTGTCAATCAGCAGAGAAGCTCCTTTGCGAACTGACAGAAATCAGTGGAGGCAGTCATTCTGCTATAAGCTATTTTCAATTGCAAAACCCAATAGCAGGCTGGCTATTGCTTCACCCACTGCCTGATGTCAATCAGAGGAGCAGACCTGAGAGAGAAAGTTCTCTCTCAGGTCCGCTCCTCTGCTGGTTGACAGAAGGCAGTGGGCAGTGGCATGTCACAGGGATTGCAGGCTTCCCTAGTGAACTAGTAAAGGTTCCAAAAGCCTGCTTTTTAAGATTCACTCATTTATCAATTACTTGCTTCAATGACAAATAAAAGTTAAGAAAATATCCACACTAGAAAGTAGTGCTTTTTAAACTAATTGCAGCAGATTTTAGTTACGCTTCAAGTCAAGTTAAAGTGACACTAAGCTCGGGAGTTAAATCTCAGAAAAAACATTCAGGTATCTTAACTATTACCAAAACTGTACTTTTTTTGTGTATCAATCAGCTGTAGATCCTAAAATCATCTCTGAATTGGTGCTGACACTGTCCTTCCTTCTGGAGGGTGGCTACTTTTGTTCCCCATGGTCCTTGTGTGTTTTATAAAGTAGCCACCGCTCTCAGCTCACTCCTGTGATGGACTACAATCAATACAAATTAGTAAACTAAATGTGAGATTGTAGTACATCACAGGAGTGAGCTTGGAGAGGTGGCTACTTTATAAAACACACAAGGACCATGGGGAACAAAAGTAATTTTATCTGTTACATGCTCTCATTCACATATGATAAGTTAATTTTTGGAAATGCTATTTACATATTACTTGCTCAATCCTAAAAGAAAAGTTTTTATCTAAACTGAATTTTCTTCTAGAATGCAAGGGTGGGAGGAGTTAATTTTTAACCTAATTAATCCTGTCTGTACTGAGCTGGCACATCTAGAAGCATTGTATGTGTCCCTGGTCTTTCACTGGGGACAGACAGCACAGAGATTCTCCAAAGGCCAGCTACACAGACACATCTAAAATGGAAGAAATAAAAGACAAAACAAAAAAAAAAACATTGTTAAAGGTATGGTGTGTAAATAGGAACACAGACATACATAAAGGGTCTTCTGAAATTTGTCTGCAAAGGTGGAAATAAACTTTAAGCCACATTCCAGATTATGTCTGCTCCAAACTAAAAAAATTATTTAATCCCAGGGCGGTAGTGTAATTAAACCCGAGGACAGAAGTGTAATTTTACCCCAGGTTATTGAAAGTGCCACTTGAGAACCACTGACCCTAAATAAATAAAACAATACACAAATAATTAATCTTCATATGCATAAAAAAAAGGGGGGGAATAAAATAATGTCTTCCATGAGTGGGGTTGGAGGAGCAGGATCCAGAGGTGGGTAGCTGGGTTACTGTTAGAAGGAGGGGTAGAGGGAATAGTGAGAGAGAGATAAACCCTGATCTGATTCACCCCAATAAATATGCCAAGTTGCAGGATGTTGGGGATATTAGTTCAGGGGGGACACTGCTGGAGCAGGACGCATCCTCTATCCGCAGGGGAGTGAGTGCTCCAGCAAGGATGGGAGCAGGATGGAGGGTCAGGAGAGGCAGATCCTGGTGGTGGGAGATTCCATCATCAGGCGGACTGACAGGTTATCTGTCATCAGAACCGTGAGCGTCGAACAGTGTGCTGCTTACCGGGGGATCGTGTTCGACACGTTGCGGAACGAATTGACAGATTACTAGATAGGGTTGGGCACGACCCCGCTGTCATGGTGCACATCAGCACCAATGACAAAATAGGAGGCAATTGGAGTGTCCTAAAAAAGTAGTTCAGAGACCTAGATCTCTGGACCTCCACGGTAGTATTCTCCGAGATACTGCCGATGCCACGAGCCACTCCGGACAGACAGCGTGAGTTGAGGGAGCTTAACAAGTGGCTCCGGAGCTGGTGTCGGAAGGAGGGATTTGGTTTCCTGGAGAACTGGGCTGACTTCTCAGTCGGCTACCGGCTCTTCAGCCGAGATGGGCTGCATCTTAATTGGGAAGGTGCAGCATTTCTGGGGGGAAAAATGGTAGAAAGACTGGAGGAGCTTTTAAAAACGAGATAATGGGGAAGGGTATAAAAATAAAAATACATAAATTAAATGGAGATAAATTAAACATGGATACAAATAATACAGAGGGAAGTAATAGAGGGGTAAATAGTGGGCTTGCTCCAGTCACCAGTGTCAAAACAGTCAATGTAGTAAATCCTTTGGCCCAAGTTAATATAATTAGAAATGGACGACCTATATCAAGGCTGAACAATAAAAGTAGTGGTGAACAAGAAGGAAATAAACTTTTGTCCCATAATAGGAAAGGAATTAAATGTATGTACACCAACGCTAGAAGTCTAGCAAATAAATTAGAACTTAGGCTACTCGAAGAGGACTTCGATATAGTGGGAATAGCGGAAACCTTCCTAGACAGCGCACATTATTGGGCTACTAATATAGAGGGGTACAACCTGTTCAGGAGGGACAGATGTGGGAGAAGGGGAGGGGGGGGTGCATTTACGTTAAAAATAATCTAAATATGCATATAAGGGACGATATCACGTCAAATAGTGGAGAAGACGTGGAATCCTTATGGCTAGATCTAGATATGACGGACACTAGCCATAAACTTATTGTGGGTATTTGTTATAAAACTCCAAATATAGGGGAGGAGGAGGAGGCAAATCTACACTCCCAAATAGACAATAGCTGGGAGGGAGGGCAATGTATTCGTGATGGGCGACTTCAATTATCCAGACATCAAGAATGTAATAAAATAGAGTGCGAAAAACAAATTGCCACATATTCAGCAGGCGAATGGTCCTAACGCAGCTCCACAATGGAATGAACAGGATAGCAGCAATGTACATGCTCGTCCCCGACGCGTTTCGTCCTCATGGACATTTTTTCAAGTTATTAAGCCCATGCTGAATATTGTGAGATATACCCCTTTGCGGGTTACACGTTTTATCCACTTTTTATTGATGTAAGTTTTTATTGTTTTTTGCGCGATATACATTTTAAAAAAGATTTTATGCTATATGCGGTATATTTGTTTCTTTATCGGTGAGCTAAAATCCCGGCTACGATCCATTTGTATGAGAAGTGAGGAGGAGACCGTTTTATTGATTCATAGCCATCACTTGTTGGAAGCCATCATTTGGGAAAGTAGCGTCCTGTGATCAATGCGATTTAACCCAATTGAATCTGGTGAGTGGGGAGCATTGTTTTTTTCTTCGGATTGGGATTATAGCATTACACATATACATTGTTTCATCATTTATTCATCACTGTTTGAACTGATCACAAGTTATCTTTGTCCTGTGAGGTTTGAATTAAGTTTTGTAATTTATATGGACTTTAGTTATTTATTTATTTTATATATATTATTGATCATCCTTTACTTATGTACACACTATTCACATTGTTTGATGATTTATGCTGATTGATTTGCATATCTTTGAATATTAATGAGCCACACATTATTTCACATTGTTTAATATTTTTGCACTAAGCAAGTAGAGTCGTGTCCTGTATTAAGAAGGGGATTTATTGCAGAGACAAGTCTATAATTGTGCCACTTTATAGATCGCTGGTTCGGCCTCATCTGGAGTATGTGGTCTAGTTTTGGTCTCCAGTACTCAGAAAAGATGTCCTTGAGCTGGAGAGAGTCCAGCGGAGGGCAACCAAACTAATTAGGGGAATGGAGGACCAGAGCTATGAGACAAGGCTACTAAATTTAAACATGTTCACGTTGGAAGTAAGGAGATTAAGGGGGTATATGATTTTCATGTACAAGATATTCAATGGTGACAGCAACATCAGCAACAAACTCTTTAAGATTAACTCCATAACAAAAACTAGAGGCCACCACCTAAAATTGGTGGGAAAAAAATTCCAGCACAAGGGGCGAAGGGGGTTCTTCACAGTAAGAGCGGTTAGGGTCTGGAACTCACTGCCACAGGCAGTGATTTCAGCTAAGAGTGTGGAATCGTTCAAGAAGCTTTTGGACGATTTCCTGAGGGAACGTAATATACAGTCGTACAAGTACTCCTAAGAATGAGATGATACACGGACCTATACACATCAGCAATAGGTTGGACTTGATGGGCTTATGTCTTTATTCAACCTCAAATACTATGTAACTATGTAACTATGTAAACTCCCCAGAGAACCAGAGACAGTAGAAGAGCAGCTCAAAGTATCTCACCGGTGGGGCAAGAAAAAGACCATTCAGGAGAAATGTCTATTCCAAAAAGAAGTTGCTAGGACTAGAAGACAATAATTTGCATCATGGCAAAGCACACATTGCAGGACTGCTAGTCAACAAAAGAGAGGAAGCTTACCCAAGCGTTCAGTGAGACCTTTAGTATTGGTGATTATCCAAATTCTCCAGTTGCATGTTTGGAACCAAAGCCTCTGAGACCAAATATTCCTCCACAAAGACTCACTTATGATGTCTTAGGAGTTTAGCACCCAAGACGCTGTTAACACTGTTATGCCCATGTTCCCTTTGTTATCCATTTCACTGGTGACACCCTATCCCAAACTCAGTCAAATATCAGTAGAAATTGGTGGGATATAACAAGGGCAAAACATCTGTTCAGTTAATTGATTTATAATGTTATGTGAAGTCATCTTGTTGTCACCCTATTGGCACGGAGCCCATGCCGATCGGAGCAGTACGGATCAGATGTCACTGTTGTAACACCCATGTCCGTGCCGTTAGATGGAGGAAAAAGTTTAACTTACCAGACACATTTTAAGTCTATGGGGAGGCGGATGTAAATGGACATGTATGTGTTTACATTATATTACCCCCAACCCACTATGATCAGGTCCGCCAAAACAGAACATTGTCCCATGTGTTGAGGGAGCTGGGGGTAATCAGATGTAAACAGACACATGTCCGTTTAGATCTGGGTGGCCATAGACTAACATTGGGCTTGATTGGACTGCATGTCTGAAAGGGGCCTTATGGACAATTGTCATCAGGAAAAATAGTAGGGGTGCATTTTCCTAGCAGGCACACCGACAGAAATTAAAACTTGACAGTCTAATCTTTCCCTACTCTATCCAAAAGTTGAAAAAAGTTTGCCTCTACATGCATTTATTGTTTGTATTGTGTATGGTCAGCATTAGGTTTTGCTGCAAAGTATGGAATTCAAATAATATTCCAGATAATTGTATAGCCACTCTATTTCATATTAGGCACATTAGGGCAGATAATAAATGTACATCAAAGTTACCTACTTTGCATTCTTAAAGTTAAGTAACACAGATTTATTGTATATCATATATTTAGCACTTGAAGGTCCTTTAAATACCCATGAAGAGCACTTAATTCAGAGCAATAAGCATACTGCATTAAATGCCAATCACAGGTTAGACACAGTGAGGCCTATTGACATAAACTGTCAACAGCACTAAGACAATGCTACCGAGATGTACCTGGCATCAGTTAGGCAGTTTATTTTTCTCCAAGAGCACTGTTTTGGGCGACAGAGTGGCGTCCGGTTATTTCAAGTTGCTGTTCTGACATACTGCAGTGATGCTGAAGGCAGGGAGTCTGAGAAAATCTCATTAATCATTTTAAATTAAATCCAACCATCATGTCTCGCAGTGGCAAAAAAAGCCAACATTTCCAATTACAACTTCCCTCTGAGAGAGCCATGTGCCCTTTTTTATTTTGGCTCTTCAGTTCAACTGGAAAAAAGGGAGAAAAAAAATCTCCAATTCTAAAAACAAACAATTGTCAGGGTACAAATTACAGAGGAAAAATGAATGAGATGATCACGTTCTTCAGAGGAGAAAATCTTAGCTCCAAGATGAACACTTCCTCCTCTCTCAATGTAGAAGGAACGGCTAGGTATCACATTTCTATTTTTCCAGTTATCAAACCCTTTTACCAAAGTGCGGTTAGAGCTGTTTGCATAAATGTACGGTAACTACGCTTAGTGTTTTCTTCCAGGAAAGCATTTCCCTTCCTTTTTCAACCCAGAAGTTAATTTAGTTTGAAATTGTTTAAAATGTGGAGAAATAAAGAATCAGTGTTCAAACGGCCATGCCTATACTGCACTTTTTTTCTGGCCCAAGAATTCTAAAATTCCATTTCTCTCAAACTGAAAGCATAATATACCCATGGGAGAAGCAGGAAATCCTCTGTGCCTGTCCTTTGTCTGTGTAATTGTGCTTGTGAGATTGGAAAGGACAATTACAAAGTCAGCCAAAGAACCTTTATTCGAATTTACAAGTGCACTCACTGATTTTTTTTCTCTGGCTTTTAACAAAATAATAATTAAACTATTTAGTCAATATAGTACAGTGTTTCATTTAGATCTGATTGAAACGTTGAGTAGTCATGCATTTTGCTGTACTTATTAATTACTAGATTGTAAGCTCTCATGAGATGGGCCCTCCTGTATTGAAATCATATTGTAATTGTACTGTCTCTGCATTCTGTAAAGTTCTGAGCAAACTGTTGGTGCTATATTACTCCTGTACAATAATAATAATAGGAAATAATTAATGCGGCATAATGCATGGATAAAAGATACATTTTCAGCCGTATATGTTACAGTGTATGTTGGAAATATTTCTGCTTGCTGCATATTTGATGTACTAAACTGCATTTTGCTAGTCAAGTCAATTGAAAGGAAACCCAAAAAGGCAGTTTGTCTGAATGTCAACACATCAATGTTACATAGTTACATAGTATTTGAGGTTGAATAAAGACATTAGTCCATCAAGTCCAACCTATTAGGATCTCATTCTAGGAGTACCTGTACCCCTGTATATTACGGTCCCTTAAGAAATCGTCCAAAAGTTTCTTGAACAATTCCACATTATTTGCTGAAATCACCGCCTGTGGCAGTGAGTTCCAGACCCTAACTGATCTTACTGTGAAGAACCCCCTTCGCCCCTTGTGCTGGAATTTTTTTTAGAGAGACACCTGAGCTCAATTAACCCCTCCCCCTAACAAGAGCACTGCAACCTGAGGAATGTATCGCTCTTTAAAGCAGAATTACAGGTAACAATAAAAAATTATCTTCATTCCAGAGCTATTGCCAGCAGAAAGTCCTTTCCTCCATTGTATGACACTCCTATTCAGGGTTGAATAAAGGCCAGAGTCATTCCACCCACTTCCTGTGACTCCAGGTTGTCATCCACAGCAAAACACTGCTTATATTCCAGAACCTGTTCACACTGTGATTGCATCCCAGATGCAAGCAAACAAGCATGCCACCGCCTACAGCAATCAAATTCAGAGATAGCCGCACTCCAAAGGTTGTCACCAAAGATTTAAAAAATCTTTATTTATGGAGCAAATACAAACGGTTAGTTCCTCCCTAAACGTGTTCAACTACTAACGCATTTCGCCAATCTAGCTTACTCATAGAGATCTCTCTGAGTAAGCCGGAATGGTGAAACATGTTAGAGGTTGAACACGTGTGGGGAGGAACTAACAGTATGTATTTGCTCCATAAATAATAAAGATTTTTATCTTTGGTGAAGACCCTTGGACTGCGGCTATCTCTGGATTTGGTTGCTCCAGGTTGTCATCAGGCAGATGTGGCCTTACAGTACTGCACCATAGAACATCTATAGCACGTCACTGCATGAGTAACATTCTGTGATGCAGAAGGGAGCGTTCAACTGCTGGAACAGAAGATTAAGGACCCATGATGTCACCGGACCGACCAGAGGACACATGGTAATAAGTCATATATTTGGGAAATGTGAAAACGTGTTAGGGGATAGGAGGACTGGGGACAGAAGAATAGAAACGGGCATTAATGCAAGCATTTCCAGTGGAAACCAAACATCTAAAACTGGTAGATTTGTCCTATAGGTAAATGCTGCATCTGCACAGATAACATTTGCTTTCCTTGCTTTTTTTCTGCCAAATGGAACAATTGGAGCCTCTGCCAGAGCCCAAGGCAGGGA
Source organism: Nanorana parkeri (assembly GCF_000935625.1). NCBI lineage: Eukaryota > Metazoa > Chordata > Amphibia > Anura > Dicroglossidae > Nanorana > Nanorana parkeri. The sequence continues at coordinate 60,254 of NW_017307224.1, forward strand.
TCTTTAAAAAAAAAGCTATTTTTTAAATTACTAAATATGATAATGAAAACTATCTGTAACCAGAAGTGCTTGTCATGAGTTCCTGGACAAAACCCTACATAAACTGTCCTTTATGTGTTTATCAAAGATACAATAATATGTACAGCTTATGTTAACCCAAGAAAAATATATTGCAGTTTTCCAGTCCTTAAATGTGGTGGCTACATTAGTTTTATTTTCTATCCATTCTTCTTGTTCATTTGGTGAATCTACCATTACCACAGTTTCTGTCCTTGAGTGGTAATGCTGACTCACCTTATGTAATCTATGGAGGAACATCACTGTGACATTTGGACAGTAAGCGTGTTTGAATACCCCCC
>NW_017307224.1:61009-64074 GCF_000935625.1 Nanorana parkeri
CTCTTCTTCATAACATAACAGGGAAGCTTGTCTTGGTTCACTGTGAGAACTGGGAACAATGTATTTAATAAGAACAGCAGAGGCAAAAAGCCCAGGAATTTATCAGCTCATAAGATTTTCAGCAGGATTAAGATATAACCAAAAGTTTTAAATGATATATTTAACAAACTAAAAGGGTAGAAAATAAGAAACGTTCCTTGTCAGAATTCACATACAATTTAAATTGGGCTAGGGTCAGGACATATATGGCCACCTTTAGAAGCTTTTCATAGAGGAACCCACTTAAAGTATATTTGCACTTTTGCAGTCAAATGTAAGAAAACATCTCTATATGATGTCTATGTGTTCCTATTTACACAGCATACCCAAAAATATATAGATTGTTTTAATAATTTTAGATGTATCTGTGTAGCGGGCGTTCACATGCTTCTCTCTCAATTTTAAGTGGCAGGAAAGTCTGTCTGTCCCCATAGAAATACTTAATCTTATTAACATACAATAATTCTAGATCTTTAACCCTTTGTTAGGATAGACAGTGTTCAAATCTAATTTACAACTGATAATGAGATTTACCAGCACAATAGAGATAATTAACCTGCCCATCCCCCCTTGAAAGCCAGAGCAAAACTCAGTACAGGAAACAACTTTTCTTTCCGAATAGAGCATGTATTGTGCAAGCAGAAATGTAAAAAATAAAGTAATATATGCTATGTAAATGAGAAACATGTTACAGGTATAAAGTAGGTGTTATCCCAATTTGGCTGCAAAAGTGGAATTACATCTTAAAGTTGTCAATTTGCAAACCAGGACATCTGCCCCACCACCTAGGTTAGGACACTGAGGACTAACAGCTTTTTGAGTTTAATTTTTGCATTTTTACACTCTTGATAAAATAAAATAATCAAAACCATTAAAGGATACATGCATTATTCACAGTCAGCTGAAATAGTGAGCTAGCACTGAAAATAGAACCATTTAACATTTTTGTTCTGTTAGCTCAGAAGTGTTGCCATCAGAATGTTTTATAGGCCTGTAACTGAAGAGTCAATGACCGTGTTCTGACCTGGAAAACAGACTGGCAGGCATATGCCTGTACAGGATACGACTCCCTTAGGTTCTTTTAGCTCCTTGGGCAGGGTATTCTCTTCCTATAATGTATGATGATGTCAGATGCCCATGATCATGTTTCCTGCACTATAGAGTTTCTCATAATTTTGGCATATCATCATCTCTCATCTGGATACAACCCAAAGTATAGTAAAAACTTTTACAGTAAAATACCAAAGCTATTTACAAAAGGAAGAAGAAAAAGATTAGATAGATAGATAGATAGATAGATAGATAGATAGATAGATAGATAGATAGATAGATAGATAGATAGATAGATAGATAAAAACTACAAACAGTTCCACCATGAAGGAGGATTCAGAGTAAGCACATGGCATTATGAAAGGATTGGGATGTACCCTGCCTGAAGGACGCAATGGAAGCAGTGACCAAACATACCTCTGAGGGAAGCTCTCCCAAAGCTCATAACAGAACCGAAAAGGTAAGGTAATAATATTGTACTGCGAAAACTTTCTTTGTCCATCTGTGCCTTATTATTTCAGTTGGGTGTCAGAAGTGTGCTTTAAATTTTGGTTTTATCTACCAGATTGATTTAAAGTGTTGTGTTTGAGAATGTCGAGATAAAAGATGAATAAAAATCAGCTCAGTTCATATATGTATCACTGAGCCTATGAAAAAGTGCTAACAGTTTACATGAGCACTGAATCCAGGACAAGCTGAAAATAGCAACAAGACTTGCATACTGTCACCCATTCAGAATTTACACATGGGTAGATCCATTCTCTCCGACAGTCATATTCATGTAAGACAATGATATATGCAGCTCCAGCTACACCTTTGGTACAGTTAAACTTATCTCAGAGCACTCCCCACTCACTATTCCTATAGACTTCTCCTACTCAGAAGTTCCAAGGAATTATTGTAGAGTGCATGCCGATGTTCTTTCAAAATGGCCAACCCTTCAAGATCTCCAACTCGTGTTGTCACATCCGTTGGAGATTTACACGAGATGGCGCTAGTGCGTGTGCGCCAGCCCTGACATTTTTTACAGCCCCGTCGACTTCCACAATTTCCGTAAGTGCGCCTGTGCAGCCTCACAATCCTCATCAAGTTCTCCAACTGGCGTCAGTGCTTGTTAGAGCAAATTAGAGAACGTGATACTGCTCTTTGGTGGCTGCGCAGGCACAATTATGGAAGTAGGAGATCTCGACAGGTTGGATATCTCAATAGAACACCGGGATTCAGAAAGCAAGATTTTGGAAAACAGCTGGGTGATATAGTCAGTGATATCTCATTTAAATGGGTACAGGTAAGTAAAAGAGTGGGAGGGATGGCTGGGGATGGAGTTGCTTGGGATGGGCTAGATGCAACCAGCAAAATGAAGACAGAGAATCACCAGCAGAAGTTAAACTATATTACTCTTTCGGGACCCTCCTCTGATACAAAGGAAAATCCGTCTAACAGCTCCAAATACAATATATGGTCAAATGTTTGTGGACACAACACATGATCATTACACTTATATGAACTTGTTTGACAATCCATTCTAATACATGGGCATTAATATGACATTGCCTTCCCCCCCATCTTATGGCTATAACAGCCTCCCCTCTTCTGGGAAACCCAAAGAATTTGAGGTATGTCTTTTGCAATGTATGCCCATTTAGCCAAAAGAGAATTTGTGAGGTCAGATACTGATGTGAGATGAGAAGACCTGGCACACAATTCATCCCAAATGTGTTCATTTGGGCTGATGCTAGGGTCTTGTGCAAGTCATTTAAGTTTCACAACACAAAACTCTTGGTGGACAGGCCATGTGTGAAAATGATGTCTCATGCTCCCTGAACAACTCTTTCACAATTTGAGCCAGATTAATCCTGGCATTGTTATCTTGGACTATGCCCGTACCATCAGGGAAGAAAAAAATAAATTGATGGAAAAACGAATTATCCAATGGTAGGCTTGTAGGTTCAAGTCAGTGTATATATATATATATA
>NW_017307224.1:64180-101220 GCF_000935625.1 Nanorana parkeri
TATATATATATACAATCACAGCATACATATGATGTATTGGGCTAGGGGGGTAACATGAAACTTTAGTATTCACAGTTAACCCACTGAACACTGTTATACACTAAAACACACATCTATCAAGTTTTGATGAGCAAGAGAAAAACCCCAACAAAAAAAAAACAACAATCTCCACTGATCTATTTATATGTTGAATGTCCTTTCTCAGACTGGTTGCTGAAGGAGAACATCTGCTTTCACTATAATACCTGAGCAAATCTAAGTGTTGTCATGAGGACAGCCACACTGTCTGCATCCCTTTAGAAGAGGACATGCCGTAGGGACTATTTCAGCAAAAATGAAATTCCTATTGTAGGAGATGCCTAAAATTTAACTCATGGTAGACTTAAAAACGGAGAGCAGCAAGGCAGACACAAACAGGAAATAAGATTTCTGGAACTCTATGCATCAACCTTTAATTTGACAATTTTAGAGAATTACAGCAACCAAAGTCTAAAATGGAAAAGCAATTTGTAAATGAAAGAATGGCTAATTTTTTTTTTCCAAATAAAGTTTTATTGAGTTACAAATATAGTTACAAATATAGAAGACGTCTTCACATATATTTATACAAATACACAAGTATTTGGGGGTAAGTGCCAAGAGTACAAAATTGTAGAATACTTGTGACAGAGACAGAAAAAAGAGCGGCAATGCCGCTCAGCTATTGAGACGACAGTCGTACAAACTTTGACAACTACAGGTGACTGATGTATTGTGTTGACAGGCAGGATAGCGTTTACATTGCATTTATAGCGTCTGGCGTAAAGCTTCCCTCTACTCTGGTATGAGTGGATATGTCTCCACCACTATTTGACATGGTGTGCTCTCAGCAAATGAAGCCCCCGGCTCCATTCACACAGGTGCCGGAGGTGCCCCAGCTTGTAGACAAAAGGAATGCACTCTAATGGAAAAGTAGCCTGTGGTGCCCCCCTTTGGGGTATCCAAGCCTGTCAAACTGCTACACCCTGCTTAACTAACTGACAGGACAAGACAAGGGAGGGGGACAAAGGGACACATAGGGGAGGAAGATACAAGGAGAAAGGGATGAGTGAGAAAGGTTTTCGGGCTACTCGAAGGTGTGACGCAGGAGGTCGGGTATTGGAGGTCATTCATATAACACAGAGTCGGCGAGAGGCTGGTGAGGAGTAGTACTTATCAATCCAGGTTTTTTCAAATTTGCCCATATGGTCTTTGAGTTGGGCTGTCCTCTTTTCCTGTGACATAATCCAATTGACGTGGGCCGTCACACTATGGATACTGAGGGGCTTCGTGAGCCAATTTTTAGCAATTCCCCTTTTTGCAGATGTGCAAATATGCATAGCTAGCTTAAATCGTTTACGAAGAAGACCTTCCGGGTCTTTGGTGAGGGGATCTGAGAACAGTGACGATAGGAGGGCAAACACCTCATCCCAGAAGGATGAGGCATAGGGGCAGGTCCACCATATGTGGAAAAAGGTGCCTGGTTCCGGACAGCCACGGAAGCAGTTAGGGGAGCAATCAGGGTTGAAGATAGCCACTCTGGCCGGCACCATGTACCAATGCATGAGGACTTTGTAGGTAATTTCCAACATGCTTGCACAGCGCAAGCTGGATTTAGTATTTTCCCAGGCTTGTTGCCAGGTGTCTTCATCAATGGGGGACCCAAGGTCCTTTTCCCATTGGGGGACATAGGAGGGAGGAGGCGTGTCTGTGGGGGAGATCAGTGCGGCGTGTAGGAGAGAGATAAGTCCCGGGGTGTGCGGGTTGGCGTGACAAACTCTCTCAAAGGGGGAGAGCCGTATGTTGTTGGTGTGCCGTGGTGTGACAGCGGTAATGAAATGTTTGATCTGGAGATACCTGAAAATTTCCTTACTTGGAAGTTGAGTATGTTCTTGGAGGTAGGGGAAGGATTTAATACTTGTGTCGGTGCGTAGTTGCCTCAGGGTGATAAGGTTGCGTTCTGACCACGCAGAGAACCGTTTCGGATGGCACAAGGCAGGGGGGAAGAGGGGATTAGCCAGAATGGACATGAGAGGCAAATTAGGGGAGAGAAGGCCATAAGAGGATTTAACTGTTTTAGGGAGTGGGACGTAATCGGGTTGGATATGTGCGGCCTCTGTTTCGGCGTAAGCCATAGCAGATTAGCAGCTGAGGTTGGGCGCACTAGCTTAGTCTCTAAAGCCACCCATGCTGGGGTCTTGAAGTCCGAATGATACTTCGCTAGTTGTCCAATTTGTGCAGCCAGGTAGTACTTGTGTAGGTGCGGAACCGCTAGCCCCCCCTGGAGTTTCGGGAGATGGAGTGTGCGTCTGGGTACTCTAGGTTTCCTGTCTCCCCATATAAAGGCGAATATTTGTGATTGCAGCTTCTTCAGGATATGGCTAGGGATTGCGACAGGCAGAACTCTAAATAGATAAAGAATCTTCGGTAACAGCGTCATTTTGACCGCTACCACCCTATCCAGCCAGGAGAGTTGGTAATGGGACCACTTTTTCAGCATATGCGATAGTTTGGCCACCATCTCGGGATAGTTTGAAGTATACAGGGTAGAATATGTATTTGTCAGCTTAATACCCAAGTAGGGAAGGTGGTTCGTGTGCCAGGTATAGGGATAGGTAGAACGTAGGGATTCCGCTAAAGGCTGGGGTAGTGAAACATTAAGGGCCTTGGACTTGGAATGGCTAATGCCCAGACCTGAGACCTTTTCAAAATCCGACAAGATAGCCGTCATGTTGGGTAGGGTGTCGACTGGATTCGTTACGAAGAACAAGGCGTCATCCGCAAACAAACAGACTTTGTGGGATAAACCGTCATAGTCAATGCCGGAAACACCAGGGGATTTACGCAGTTTCTGTGCCAGAGGTTCTATCGCTAGGGCGAAGAGGAGGGGTGACAGTGGGCATCCCTGTCTGGTGCCTCGGAGGATCAAAAAGGGTTGGGAGGTGAAGCCTGAGTATTTAATGCGGGCTGTGGGGTTGTTATAGAGAGAGGAGACCCAAGTCAGGAAAAAGTTTCCGAAGCCCCAGTGTCGGAGGGTATGAAACAGGTAGGGCCAGGATACACTATCAAACGCTTTCCTAATATCGAGGGAAAGAAGCATGGAGGGAATTTTCTTGGTGGTTGCTATATGGGACAGAAGGGTGATTCTCCGAATGTTGTCACTAGCCTGTCTAGTGGGGATAAAGCCCACTTGGTCATTTGAAATGATCTGGCCTATCATTTTGTTAAGGCGGTTGGCCAGGACTTTAGCTAGCAACTTAATGTCCACATTAAGTAAAGAGATCGGTCTGTAGTTGGAAGGGTTAGTATGGTCCGAGGCTGGCTTAGGGATCATGCAGATCAAGGCGGTAAGGGATTCCTGACCCAGGAGAGAAGAGTGGGATCAAGAGGTCTTTGAAAGTCACATAGTACCCTGCTGTGAAGCCATCTTGACCAGGGCGTTTGCCCCGGGAAAGAGCGGCTATCGCCTGACCAACCTCTTCCTCCGTGATGGGTTCCTCAAAGGAGGCCACTTGGGACTCCAAGAGGTGGGGTAGGTCGAGCCCCTCAAAGAATTTGTCCGCCTGTTCCGTGGAGAAGTGGCCTTGGGATGAGTATAATTCAGATAGATGGCGCTGGAATACATCTAAGATGGTCATCGGGTTACAGGTGTGGGTGCCAGTGGAAGCGCGGAGCTTAATAGGTTTGAAAGAAGGGTCTAAACGTCTAAGTTTGGTAGCTAAAAGGGAGTCCGCCTTGTTGCCTTTTAAATAGAATTTATGCGCGGTGCGGTGGAGCTGTTTAGCAGCGTGGTCCGTCAGCAGGAGGTTGAGAGCCTGACGGGCAGACTCTAATTTAGTCTTATGAGTTGGAGATGGGTCTAGGGTAAAATTCTGGGAGCAGATGTTAAATTCACTTTCCAGCTGCGTCAGTTTTTGTAAACGTTCTTTTTTAAGCATAGAGGACAGTTGAATAATTCGACCTCGAAGGACCGGTTTGTGTGCTTCCCACAAAGTGACAGGGGAGACGTCTGGGGTACGGTTGAGGGCTATATATTCCGCTATTTAAGATTCTATCAACATTTTAGAGGGAGGGTCCGGTAAAAGGGAGTCATTTAGCGTCCAGGTATGGGAGCGGGAGGTCGGGAGCTGGGAAGGGAGGATCACGGTGACGGCCGAGTGATCGGACCAGGGAATAGGCAGAATGTTGGAATTAAGTATATGAGGCGTCAGTGAAGAATTAGTAAAAATGTGGTCTATTCTGGAGAAGACATGGTGGGGGTGGGAATAGTGCGTGTAGTCAATTTTTTGTGGATTGACTTCCCTCCAGCTGTCTACCATGGAGTAGGAAGCCAATAAATCTCTAAAAGGTTTCGCCATGTGCAAGAAGGCTGGTGTTGTTTTAGACTTGTCTTGGTGAGGGAACAGCACCATGTTGGAATCACCACCCATAATGACTGTCACCGTCGACCGCGCGTGCACTCTAACGAGCAGGTCCCTGAAGAAGGCAACCTGGTCTACATTGGGGACATAATAGGTGACCAATGTAATTTCACTATCGTCCAGGAGGCCGGTCAAGATCAGGTATCGACCCAGGGGGTCACGGGTCTCTGAGTGGCATACGAAGTTGAGGTACCTGCGGAAGCCTATTAGAACCCCTTTCCATTTGCAGGAGTCATTAGCCATATAAATTGTGGGGAATTGGGAGGAGAAGTATTTAGGGCAGGATGTTCGGGAAAAGTGGGTCTCTTGGAGAAAGATGACATTGGCGAGGGTGGATCTAAAAAATCTGAAGGCTTTGGTCCGTTTATTGGGGGAATTCAGGCCCTGCACATTCAGGCTCAACAATTTAAGAGACATAGGGGATCACACAGCGGTCATGCCAATGGTACTCACCCGATCCAAGTGTGAAGGGATTCGGCAAGCTCTGCAGCCACACCGATGAGCAGTCCGAGTTAGTAGGCTTGAGAGTAGCTTGTGGGAGAGAGAAATGAGAGGAAGGGTGGGAACAAGAGGGTGGGGGGGACATAGGACAACAGACAACTAACATAAAGACAACTACTAGAACCTGAGGTGGAATAAATACACAACTATCCTGGTTCATTGGGCGGTAGGGGCAAAAGGAGCACCAACTACCCAAGGAGTCCAAGAAGTGGGGAGCACAGTGACTTGCTCACCCAGGCAAAATTTAGAAAAACAACAATTCCTGCAAACTTTGCATAGTAATCTAGTAACCGAACAACATTAACTGATCAACTTATAGCGCACTAACAGGCTTAACGTTGCTATGGGGATATGAGGAACCAGGTGGTCTGGGACATGAAGGGAATGCTCACCTACCGGGGATTACCCTGCTCCAAGCGGTCCGGGCTTAGCCCAGGGGGAGAGAGCAACAGGGCCGTTACACCCGATATGGGATGTATGAAGGTGGGCTGACATGCTAGAGGTTGTTTGTTTGGAGAGGGCACCCTAGAGACACATTGTGAGGTGGGGGAGAGACGTGGCGCCCGGTCCACATCCTGGAGGCAGAAGCTAGCGCAAAGGCCGCACATTGGGAGCAATGGTACCCGGGGGAAGTGCAGTTGCATGAAGTGGGCCACATGAATAAAGCGGTGAATAACTACTACAATGCTTGATCTCATGACTAGTAAAAGTATATAGTATATAAAAAGAAAAAAGGGGTCCATAGTGGAGACATTTCAGGACCGTTCAAGGCATCGTGGTCTGGAAGAGTTCTTTTTGCCGGCGCCTTCTCGGCTGTCCCCCAGAGTGACAGTAAAGGCCATGGGTTCGGCAATAGGAGGAGAGTTCAGAGGGCGAGGTGAAGGGGCCTGGCCCAGTATCATCCGCCCCAAGGGCCCGAAAGAAGCCCTATGGGTCGGCGGGGTTTCTCCCCAATCTGGGTTAAAGAGGACGTGGGGCACGGCTTAAGATGGTGTCCCTTCAGCGTGGAGCAGAATTCTTGGTGGTCATTTTCACCGCTGGGCCGCGGGAGTCTCCAGAGTGGTTTTGGTCAGAGTCGCTACGAGACCTCTTGGTGGAGGAAGTGGACGAGTGTCGTGGGTCTGTAGATGTAGTCGGGGGGTCCATAAGGCCCAGGTTGGCCAGTTTCGCTTGGGTCTCTTCCAGGGTGACGCTGGAGTGCTGCCTGCCCCCATGCGAGAAGAGCAGTCGGAGGGGGAATCCCCACTTGTATTGGATGCGGTGCTTGGTGAGTACCTCGAGGCATGGGCGGAGAGAGCGTCGTTTAGCGATGGTTGTGGGGGCCAAATCCGTAAAGAGTTGGTATTCATGGCCCTGGAAGGTCAGTGGGCCTAGTGACACCTTGGCCTTGGCTGCTGCCACCAGAGCCTCTTTGGTGCGGTAAAAGTGGAGCTTCACCAAGATGTTGTGGGGGGGCCATTCTTGCCATTTGCGGTTCAGTGCCCGGTGGGTTCTTTCAATCTCCAAGCGATCAATTGGGATGTCAGGGGCCAACTCCTGGAAGAGTGCCGTGGTCGAGGAGAACAGGTCAACAATATGTTCCGGGAGCCCCCAGATGCGGAGGTTAGATCTGCGGGATCTATTCTCCATGTCCTCCAATTTAGATAGGAGCTGTGAATTTTCCTCACGAAGATTGACAATGTCATCCGTGACTGAGGACAGGTCGGCCTTAATGTCGTCACACCGGTCTTCCAGGGCTGCTGTGCGGTGCCCTATGTCCCTAATTTCCTTCAGCAGTTTATCTGTTATTTGTTTGGAGGTGGATTGGAGCGCTTTTTGCAGCATAACATCAATGTGCTGCAGCAATGCGGTTTGTGAGCGGCTCCGAGGGCGATCCCCCTCATGTGTGTCCCAGTCTCCCTCCTCCATCTCGCTGCTAGAGACCGAGGCTCTGTGGGTCTGTGTCACGTGAGCGCGGGCTTGCGGCGCCATCTTAGCTGAGGCCCGGGCCATCGCCTCCTCAATCGGCTGTTGTTTACCCTTCTGGGGGTTTCGGGCGCCTGAGACAGACATCATCCGCTGCTGCAGGGTGTCCGGTACCTGATAAGGTCAGTGGAGAGGTTGGGGAGAGGGATGCTCAGTGCTATGCCGGTATTTGCCTGGGTGAGCTGTGGAGCTGTCCTAGAAGGCGACCTCCATCGGCGCTCCAAGAATGGCTAATTTTTAATGGCAATTATATGTTGCATTATTTTTTGTAATAAAAGTGGAGTTTTCCTTTAAAATAGATTTTTGGATTGCAGATATTGCAATATATGCTTAAGCCGGCCTGCAGCATCTTAGTGATTCTTCTGTGAATATTCCTCAAAATTCGGAATAATTTTACATAAAGTACAATTTCACTTTTGTATACACGAACATAGAGTAACTTCTCCATCCAGCATCAGACTCCGCCACCCGGATGCACACAGGTTTGGCCAGGAGCCGCCCACGATCCACAGCAATACTGTGCAAAGAAAAAAACTGCACACTGCTGTTCACTGTCTGCATATTTTATTCCATCCAACTTCCAAGATGGTAGAGATCTCCGCCCAGTAGCCACCCCCCTTTAACGCGTTTCAACCTTTCAGGCTTAGTCAGAGGGATGTGGGCAGTAATGGGGAGGATCTTGATATTCACATCAATTGAGTTTCTGTTAAAATCATTCACAATAACTACATTCAAAGACCTAAAAATCTGAGCTGCAACTCATCTCTACCCAATCATCTTGGAAGCTGAAAGTTGGATGGAATAAAATACACAGGTGGTGAACAGCAGTGTGTGACTTCTTTTCTAGATTTCAATTTTCACTTAAAATCCGTATATAGGTTCACAATACACAGTTCACAGTGAAGGGTGGTCCTGCTGTCCACTGTCCAGCCCTCCGCTGACCCAGACAGTTTTTCCATAATTTTTCGATTCAGGGGCATGTGTTTCAGTGTGTAAATATGACAACAGATTCTATAGAGATGAATTAGAGAGCTGAGAAGGGAGCATGCTACATATTGGGAGGGTGTGACCCAGATATGGTTTTTAAATTAAAAAATTTATTAGTAGTACTTTAAATTCACATTTAAATCTAATATAGGGTAAAGTTACATATTTGAAGAAAAACTACAGATATATTCACACACTGTTTGCATCTGACTCCTTTTTTGGTTCTGTCAGTTTACCCCATATTGCCTTTATATATGAATTTAAAGTCAACTGACCTGCTTACACCTGGCACCTTGTGGTGTCTTTAAAGACTAGGTTCACTTACAGACAAAGTGCACCTATTCATTTTGCCCCATTGCCATAAGCTAAATCAATCTACTCTCCCCCTCCACTGAATTGATTTAGCTTACTCTCCCCCTCCAAACGGAATGGTGGGAAATAGAGCCACATAGAGGTCTAAACTGCAGTTAGTGCCAAGAGGTAAAAAATCACCAGAGGATCAAAGTTAGTATGCACCTGTGAAGGGGTAGGGTGGTATAGTTTAGATCAGAGAAAAGAGGGCAAAAAGGATAAGTGCAATTTGTCTGGAAGTGCAATTTGTCTGGAAGTGCAATTGTCCTTTAAGTACCTGTGTTGATATTAAGAGCTTAAAGGAGAACAACGAGGTGAGTGATTTTCACTCAACCTCATAGTTCGAGCCGACGTGTGACAATGAAACTGTCACACGTCGGCTCAATAGATCGGGAAGTGAGTGAACACATACTGTCGCTCACTCACTTCTCGATCATGTCCCTGCAGAGAGCCGTGACTGTCACTCATGGCTCCCTGCAGGGATTCCCCCCCTCCCCGCTCCAATACTCCAGCGCTTACTGGCAGAACGGACAGGGGAGTGGGCAGGTACAGCTGGTTCTGCCTCTAGATGGGCAGAGCCAGCTGTCAATCACGCAGCTTGGTGGATCCAGACAGTAATGTTGGGATCCGTCCCGCCTGCGGCGCTCTCAGTATACCGCGAGCTGTAGCTCGCAATATACTGAGCTTTGGGTCACGGGAGTGTTTTATGTAGAGAAATAATGACAGTATAAGCAATTAGTGTACAGAAGTCATGTTCTTAGAAGAGAACCCACAGAACAGAACAGGAAATGCATCACAGGAAACAAGTGCCATTGAGATGAATCATAGAGTTGCATATAAACTAAATATAACACTCATAACATCTCCCTCTTTTAATATTAATAAATGATCATTGTGAAATTTGGATGAATTCTTGTATTAACACATTTACAGGTTAAGTCTTTTAGGTGGTTGTGAATGTCTACCACTACGGGTGAAGACTGGCCCTCGTTGTATAGAGTTTCTTAGGCCTCTCAGAGGTTACTGGGCTCTTCTCACCACTTACTGGCATGCTCTACTCTTCACTCCCATCCGATATACCTGCTTGCCCCGGACTGTTAGTCTGTGGCATCATATCTGTACATTCCTTACTGCCAATGGGTGAGTTTGCCTTTGCATTACCAGGCGAGTCTGGCCTGTCAACTGGATAATGTGAATCAGGCTTTTCAGCCACATGCAGATCCACACGGTTGCGATGATAGAGAGTTCCGTCAATGTCCACAAGATAGGAGCGTGGTGCAACCTTTCGCAGACAAGTACCCATTCTCCAACGACTTGTTCGATCTCATACGGATTCATTACCCAATATTCAATTCAGGCAAATCTCTTGCAGATGTGTCATATTGTGCCTTGAACACTTGCCTTTTAAGTCGTAACTTTTCTGGTACCCCTTGTATCACAGGGGGTTCAAGTAGCTTGTTGGCTACAGGTAAGGAGGTCTTTAATCTTCGTGACATCAGTCTCTGTGCTGGGCTACTATCCATGCCCACAGTTGGAGTGTTCCTCCAATGTAAGATGGCCTTCCACTGGTCTTTACCATCACTTTGTGCTTTCTTGCATACATTTTTAACAATCTTCAACACAGATTCAGCTTTGCCGTTAGCCTGTGGATGATGTGGTGAGGAAGTTACATGCTCAAACTCACATTCAAAGGCAAATTTTCTGAATTGTAAGTGTAGCGGACCATTATTTATAGAGATATACTGTATGTAATACATATAAATACCATGTTATTAAGAGCCAAGCCGCTTTAAGACTATATGTTGCTACAGAGACTTGATTGGCTCAGCTCTCAGCAGGACTAAGGTGTTGTGGGAGTTGGAGTTTGAACACAGGAAGAGACAGTGGATGTTATGCTGCACTGAACTACCAGACCCAGGAGGCTTTGTGATCTGGAGGAGAACTCGGGCAGATAGGCAAGGGATTTGTCAGTGGCTGGATGTAGTGTGTTGTCTGCTAGCCATCTCAGGAGAGAGAGATAACCTGAGGTGTTTGCAGATGACCAGTGTTTGCTGAACAGTGTCTGTGATTGCAGTGTCTGTGACTGTCTGCTCTCCTGCTGAAAGATTCTTCTACAGTGTGGTAAGCGCTCCATGAGGGAATCCAGTGACTGCTGTATCAGAAAGAGACCCTGCCAGCCCTTTCCTGAGTGATTGGATTCTACAGAGACCTGCTACAAGCATCGCTACTGCTACCGTGTGGCACAGGCTGCTGCTGGAAACTGAAAGCTGTTGGCTGCAGAGGAGAAACCCCCTCTTTTCACCTACCAATGCTGGGAACTACAATCTAAGCTACAGGAGTGGTGAGAGGCCATTGGACACAGTGATATTGTGTTTAACCATCTTTATAAGCAGGACTTGGGCCCCACCGACTGCTAGCCTAGTTAAATACCACTCATCAGTCGGTTTAAGACCCGAGTCCGTTTGAACTGAGACTTTGCCTTCACAGTTTGCTGATAGAATTATATCAGTCAGTTCAGTGTTGTTTGCATATGCAGATAGGCAGCCATAGCTAAGATTTATCTGCATATTTAAAGTGCTCCTATTACTGTTTATTTGCCTTTATTGTACTTGTTCATTTATTTATATTATAGTATTATAGCATATTATTTGCTTAGTAAACACAAGGTGTGCTGGTGTGCTGTGGATCCATTATCTGAGGTCTAGGAGGGAGCGCTGCCTGCTGTCAGGATGGCAGAGCGGTGAGGGGGAGAGAAGCCGCGCCCGCAGCTGTCAGGATGGCCGAGCAGGGAGGAGATCGGAGCCACTGTCATCCTATCAGTTTCAGGATGACAGCGGCTCTGTGCGTGGTAGAGTGGGAGATCGGTAAATATCATTGATATTTACCGATCCTCCGCGTGAGAAGGACAAACACTGGAGCGATCGTCTGATCATCCAGTGTTTGTAAATAACTGGGGACACATAGTACTATGTGTCCCCAGTTATGAATGAACAGCATGTGATTTACATCACAGCCTGTTCATTCAAGATTTCACCAATGGGGAGAAGCACTCAGTACAGAGGCTCCTCCCCATTCAGAAACAGCTGATAAGTATTTGAATGAGAAAGCCTCTGTACTGAGAGCTTCCCATTCATTGAGTGCTGAGGCTGTAGAAAAAGAAATTGAGGATTTGGTGTCCTCAATTTCTTTTCTATTTTACAAGGGAAATGTCAGGGGTCTGTTTGGACCCCTAATATTTCCCGAAGCCCCCCAACAGTAAAAAATAAATAAATAAAAAAAAAATTAAAAAATATGAAAAAAATATAAACCAATTATTTTAAAAAAGTGAAAACTGCCCCCCTCCCCACCACACACATTATTAGTGCGAAGACTAAAAATTCATTTCAGATGAAATGAACGAAAACTAAAAAAGTTTTCATTTGTTTCATCAAACAAAACACATTTATATGCTATTTTGTATTCAGCCATTGGCGTGTTCTGGAGGCAGGGCGCATGACGTCATATAACACCGCACGTGTTGGGCGCCGCCATCTTGGTGTATATCTAGGTATACACCAAGATGGTGGGGCCAATATCGGCGTGTGAGGTCACCTGACGCCACGCATGCATGGCGTCATGTAACGTCATGCTCCCTGCCTCCAAGATGGTGGTACGCATTCACAGAACACGCTGGTGGCCAACATGGCCGCCGCACATTCTCAAACAAATTATTATTATGTGTCTAAATACATTTCTCGTATATTCGGACATATAGTAATTCATTAATTTACATGTAGCCCGGGGTCTGTGTTCTGTTTTTTATTTTTACTTTTCTAGATGCACTTACTTGAAAAAAGGGGTCTGCATGACATCCTGACACTTTATTTTTATAGACTCTATTGTAGTTTGACATTTATTGTTTACCTTCTGTTGTTTTATTTGATAAGAATACTTCTATTGTGCCTACAAGTTTAATACCTTTGAATAAAAGTTTTATTTTTATCATACTTTTTAATATGTTTCTTTGCGGCTTAACAAAATAGGATTCTTTAAATGGTGAGGATATTGGGGAAAATGGGTGTGGTTACAGGGGTGTGGCCACTAAAGGGTGTGGCCACTGAGGGGCGCTGTAAAGCTTTCTCACACAGGGCACCTAAAGGCTTAAGGCCGGCCCTGCTTGTGGTTCTTCAAGCTTGGCTGTTGCTTGGAGGCTGCATTATACTTTCAGTATGTTTATCCTGCTCCATAGCTCTCATGTTTGTCAGTAAGCTCTGCAGTACGACATATCTCAATTGCTGCTTGTAGGTTTAAATCATGTTCTCTCAAAAGGTGTCGGCGTGTACTTTCACTAGTGATACCTAGAACTATTTTGTCACGAATAAGTTAATCTCTAAGAGACCCATACTCACAGCTTTTTCTTAGCCGTGTGACAAAGTTATCTATTGTTTCACCTTCTTCTTGCTTGCAGCTGCCAAATATATATCTTTCATACATTACATTTTTAGAAGGTCTGAAAAAAGCTTCTAATGCATCCAGGATGGCTTTAGTGTCACTCTTCTGCTCCTCTGTGAGGTTCACATTATGCTTGTAAACATGAAGGCATTCACTGCCCATCACTCTCCTCAATGTAGCTGCTTGCACTGCTGCAGTCTTCTCATGTAATCCTGTGGCTAGGGAGTAATCCTCAAACTCAGCTCTGAAGTTATCCCAGTTACTGCTGCAATCCCCACTCACCCTCATTGTCTCAGGTAGTGGAATGCTGTGTGCAGCTGCCATGATGCTGCTTTCTTGCTTCCAAAGCTCAGCTTTCAGGACAGGACTGCAATTGCTACAGGAGGCAAAGTCAGCTCTAAGGCCTCTCACTGCAAGACTGGCAAGCTTTCAGCGTCCAATGAGTAGAAGCAGCACAGATTCAAGTACTTCTGACACCATGTTTTATGTGGAGAAATAATGACAGTATAAGCCATTAGTGTACAGAAGTCATGTTCTAAGAAGAGAACCCACAGAACAGGAAACGCATCACAGGAAACAAGTGCCAGAGATGAATTATAGAGTTGCATATAAACTAAACATAACACTCAAAACAGGGAGGACGCTAGTTTATGTCCTCCCGTGACCCTTAGGAGAACTAAGGGGAAAAACACTTACCCCATAGTTCTCCTTTAAGGTCCACTCTTTGTCATTCCACTGTCAATTGCCTAAACCTCTAATAATCGCTGATGCTTTAGCACTTTGTCAGTTGACTGGAAAAGGGCGACCAATAAACTGTATTTCCACTTTGCAGCCGAATATTTACATGCATAGCATAACTTAACTCCAGGAGAAAAATTATTAACCCTTGCAGTGGAGCTACCCCCACACTGCAAGGGTTAACTGCTTGTTTTGTCTAGGTTAGAAAAAAAAAAAAGGTTATAGTTACCTGAGCCATGCAGCCAGCTTGTATTTAGACCAGTCCTTCAAGCCTCTCTCCCCCTCCTCTGCAGCAGTCTAAGGTCCCATAAATCATCACGTTCTGTACACAGTGTTTAGAAACGCTTAGGAACATTCCATTGCTGCAGCATAGGAGAGAGGCTGGAGGGAGTGCTGCGACAGCTGGCTAGCTTGAAGCTTTAGGCGAGTATAACTTTGTTATTTTTTTAACATAGACAAAAATGAGCAGTTAACCCTTGCAATGTGGCTACCCCCACACTGCAAAGCTTAACTGTTTGTTTTTGTCTAGGTTAAAAAGAAAACGTAAAATTTGTTATTTTTTATTATTGGGATTTATATAGCGCCGACAATTTACACAGCACTTTACACATTCACATCAGTCCCTCTCCTCAAGGAGCTTACAATCTAAGGTCCCTATCTCACATGTATCAAATGTATCTCTTTTTGCTGGTCTTTTCTGAAAACTCAGAGACTGAACCATTTTACTTTGTTCTCCCTGTTTATGAAGTGGCTGGGTAATTGTGTTTGTCATAATTAACTCTGTGCCATGAACTGTACAGCCTGGTTTTAAGAGATAGGCCGCACAGGCACAAGGGTTCCGTTTGGACTCCAACCCATGTAGTTTCACTGTAAGTACAATATGGATAAGTTTACATATAGAGAAAAAATCTCCAGCTGATTTTTTTTCTTTTGAGTAGCGTAAGGAAGGGTTAGTATCACTTTCGGGTTTCTGTTGAAAGATGTCCCCTTACTCTTACTATCCCAGTTACTATGCAGGAAGTCAAGGTAAATTGAAGAGAGATGAGCTCATCCGCCTGCTTTCACTGTCCAGTCAAAGAGGTGGGTTTGGAAAGAGACCTGCAAGTGTTAATGAACTGTAGCAGAAACAAATTATTTCTCAGGCATAAACAGCTCGAGTATACCGATGTGGACAAATTTGTTGGTACCATTACACGAAAAAAGAACCCAATTGTAGTCTGAATTAACTTGAAACCTACAAAAGTAATTTGCATTCATCATAGTTTGCTCCATAATTCATAAAAATCAGACTTGGTTTTGATTC
The DNA here is from genome assembly GCF_000935625.1 of Nanorana parkeri. NCBI lineage: Eukaryota > Metazoa > Chordata > Amphibia > Anura > Dicroglossidae > Nanorana > Nanorana parkeri. Next base: position 78,896 of record NW_017307224.1, read on the forward strand.
AACAGAATATTGTCAGTAATAAACAAATATAGAAGGCAGGCACAAGAAAATATTGGACCCCTAAACTAATATTTTGTTGTGCAATCTTTAGAGGCAATTACAGCAAATAAGCGATTAATGTAGCTCTCAGTGAGACTGGTATATGTAACTCATTTGGGTACCACATGCATGAGGAAACACATGACCTTTCACCAAAAAGATCGGTGGGAACAGCACATAAATGACACCAAAAAGCCTTCACTCCTCCTCCTTGGTCCTCCCTTGCCAACTCTCCCCCTACTGCACAAGAATCTCCGTCTGCATCCATTGCAACATCTGCGGCCTCAAGCGATAAGTATAGAAGTCTGACAAGAAATTTGAGAGGTCCACCTTACGGCACACCAAGCTGAGAAGAGGGTCAGCATGGGACCATGCAGACTAGGACCAAGGCTAGGCTTGAACCTCACCATAAGTCTCCTAACTGCATTCCCACCATCTCTAGAAGCAAGTGTCTCTTCCTTAGCTGCTGGAGTGAAAGAGTGGAAAAAATATTCAAACAATCACTCCCATGTGCAGTATCTTAATGTCAGCCTAGCAAACATTGTGGATTTACAGCTGCTCCCATTCCAGTTGGTGGAGTGTGCCCCCTTCAGCGACTTTGCAGGCTGCAGGTACCTAGCCCCCCATTTTTCTACTCAGAAGGCTATCCCTGCCCTCCATAAGCACGTGGAAGCTTATGTCTCGGTGTCACTAGATCATGTGTTCAGTTAATGGATCCACATGACCATGGACATGTGGTCCCGCAAGCATGGGTAGGAAAATTGTATCTCTTATATTGCTCACTGGTTACATTTGCTGATTGATCATAAATCATAAATTACAGGTCACAGGATCAGAGTCTTAGACCATGGGATATCCTGGAAGTCCAAGTGAGATGTGGGAAAAACAGCAAACAAATCCATCTGGCAGGATGTCCCTAAAGGGAGTTAAGGGACAAGTGATTCTGATGGTCCAAAATAAGCTGTAGCTAGCCGAGAGGTATGCATTGAGACAGTGGAAAGAAATTTACCTAGAATGTTTTGGAGCAAGACACAGAGAGGGGGAAAAACAATGTCCTGGTTAAGAAGGAGTTAGGAAACCAGCTTGGGAAGAAAGGAGGCCTAAGAGGTCAAGACAATCTTATGCCGGGTTAACACAAGGAAGGGTTTTTTACAGGATGGGGCCGCTAACTCGAAGACTTACCTTATGAAGGTGATAGCAACAAGAAAGGCAACATTGTAAGTAAGGGTAGACAGGGGATCATTCCTAATGGGTTTAAAAGGTGGCTTCTGAAGGGGGTGACAAAACCAGGCTGAGATACTGCAGTGTCACTTGGGCCTTCCAGGTGTGCTGTAGACTTTGCAACAGGAACACTTCCTAGCCTTTAAGAGTATAAGGATGACAGAATCCGCTAGGGCCCTGTCTCTCAGGACCTGGGCTTCAGCAGCTAAGTTGTTACAACCAGTGCCTGAGAAGCAGGATGGTGGACTGGTTCTGGACAGAAGATCTGCAATATATGGGAGGGCCACAGAGTCTGACAGGAGTTGGAGTATGTCAGAGTAATCCGTCCTCCAGAGCCAGCCTGGTACAATTAGGATCCCCAGAATACTCTCCATCTCGAGAGCAGACAAGGAAGGAGCTTCCAAGGGGAAAAGGCATAAATCAGGTTGAACTGAGAGGCTCCACTGTGAAGGCTCAGGAATCCCTGGTTCAGGTGACAAATATGTCCAGATTGTTGTTAAACCTGGACACCAGTAGGTCCATGTCTGGAGTCCCCCATCTGCAACAGAGGGCTTAAAGCAGAGACCATTTAACAGAATCCAGATTTTGAGGGCTGAGGAAGTCAATTCTGTGCCAATTTTGCACACTGGGAAAATGCACAGTGTTCAGGGCTGGAATGTTAAGTTTCACCCAAGCCATAACCAAGTCTGCTTCTCTTTAAGCTGCCCAACTTTTGGTGCCTCCCCCAGTAGTTGTGGACCACTGCTGTGGCATTGTCCAACTTAATCCTGGCCGGGTGGCACTAAAGTCAAGAGGTTCCGTTTAGAAGGGACAACCAAATTGCCCTGAGTTCCATTATATTGATTGGAAACCAAGCTTTCTCTGACAACCAGGTCCCCTGCACCAAGAGGGTATCCAAGACTCCTCCCCAGCAGGACATCTGTCATGAGCACCTTCTAGATCATCAGGAGAAATGATTTCCCCATTCCAGCACCGGATTGAAAATCTACCATGCCACGGTAAGTCAGTTTTTTTTGTGGATAGAGTGAATGTTGAGTTGCAACAGACTGAAGTGAAACTGGACATACTGTACTGCCTTGAAGGAGGCCACCATTAGCTCCAGAACATTCATGCAAAAGCGAACGGTTGGATGGCTACTGGAACGTACGGTCTGACCATGCATGGGAGCAGAGACAGCATCTTGTCTGAGGGAAAGGAAGACACTACAAGTGATAAGTGGGAGAAAACACTGTCTGTTGGACATTGGCAGAGTCTGGATTGACTGTTCCTTTATTAGGAGATTATGCAGGTATCCAATGTCCACGACTGGGACTCCCGATTTCTTTAGGAACCACCCCTTAGCAGGGGTCAAGAAAATGTACTGCATAGATAGAAATGGCATCCTTAAGCTTGGGGTCTCCTCTAGTACTGAACTATCAGAATCGAATGATGTACTATCCTCTTCCACCTCAGGAAGCACAGAAGCAGTACAAAATTCAGGGAATGATTGTGGGAGAGAGGATGAGGGGGCTCACTTGCAGCTCCTGCGGTCTTGGGCCTCTAAATGGGCTGAAACTTTCCCTATGTCAGACATTGTGGCTGAGTACTTCTTTTTAGAGAAACAGTAGGAGGGGCTCAGAAGGAGCTAGGGAGGCCTCTTAAATACCAGCTGCTGGCTATGACAGTAGCAGCTTACACTCCATAGCTAACCATATAGGGACCAGAATATCAGCTATCTGGACTCCCAATTGGGTAGAAGCCCTGACTTACCACAGTAGCTTGCAGTTCTCTCAGTCAGCCAAAGACGGATGTTAGGGACCAAGCCCCATTCAGATCTCCGCCCTCCCAGTGGGCTCATTTGCACAGGCTGGTGGGCCATGGCTCTGGACCTGTATTGCACCCTGTGGTTTATCCAGCGAAAAACAGAAACAACCCTATAAAGCATGGTCCAATGTGCTCCAATGGAGAAAAAATAAATATATAACTTTCTGATCTCTTAAGGCGTTTGGATATACTCTGGATCAACAATCTTTTGTGTTATTAGTCATAAATGCTAATAACAATTTATATTCTGTGCATCAAGGAATGCATCCAATCCTGTTTTTAAAAATGTGCACTGATGAAAGTGGAGCACTATACACATAAAAAAACTGCAACTTTAGTCAGGAGTCACACTCTGCTCCCACATGTCAAACCCTGTTATTGGATACAGTATTTTACATTAGAAGATGGAAAAATAATTTAATCAACCAAGGCAAGAAGCAAGAAACACAAAAACTTAAATTAAAATACTTTACATATTTAATATTTTATATTATGATTATAAATCTCTTTAGTTTATGTACAAATTACAAGATATTAAAAAAGAAAAACAATGCATTGGTAAATGCTTTCAAAAACAAAATCTAGTGTTTTTAGATCCAACACCCTGAAGAAGGCCTACATTGTAATGTCAGTTTAACAGTCGTAAGTGGCTAAGTCAGTCTAATGGCACGGGTATGTGCAGTACATGATAAGCAAAACTATTAATAAAAAATAATTCTGCAATCATATTCATTGGTAAGAAAGGATAGAACATATAAATGAGATTGCAGCCAGAGGTTAGAATGACCAGCACTAACATAACCCCCATATATGCCATCTGGGTCGCAGCATTGGGAGCAGAAGTAGGACTATACTTAGGTTTTAGACTCTATAGATTGTGCATCTAGACAGCAACATGGCCAACTAGGTAAATGTTGTCATAGAGATGCCCTACAAATTCTTCACTAATATTCTGAGCAGCACGCCGCGTGTTTCTGATAAATTCTCTCTTTGACATTTTGTTCTTCACATGAGGACTGGCGAGGTCGATGGAAAGCAGAATCAAAGAATAGCACAGGACATACACTGCATCTAAACAAAACACAGAGAAAAAAAATAAACAGGCTGACATTAATACAAAATTGGCAAAAAGAAAATATAACAAAGTCATGCTTGGGAAATCTCTAACTAACAAAAACACATACTTTCCTTAAATGCAGAAATGTTATGCTGCATTCTCCCCAAATGTGGACTCACATAGCACATTTGTGTTTAAATAAAAGTATATGCTAAAGCAATTGACCTAACCTAGTTTAATTTATTGTATTGTACTTTAGTTTAATTTAGGATGACATAGAGATATTTAAAAATCCACTGCAGATTTTGAAACCATTTTTAAAAATTGGCTTCATAGCTGCTATATTTTTTAAGACGGACAACCACATTATTAGAAACCCCAGGATGACTAGTTGGCCACCTCTGCTATCAAACTCACACGTAATGAAGCCGTGAATGATTCACAGTTGCATGGTTATCTGCTTGTCCAGACAATGTTTCCTGGAATGAGGTCTTGGTTCAGTTGTTATCCAATTTATCCTTCAAGAGCAACTAGGTTTAAAGTTACCCTATTACCAGTGGGTCACTTACAAAAAGGACTAACCTTGTAAAAGAAGTGGCACTATATTCACCTTTCTGAAGGCTTGGGTCATAAAACATTGCCAGTCAGATGGGTCGAATACCTGCTTCCATACAATGGTTCCTCTGCACAGTAGTAGCTGTTTCAAGACATGGGCTACCAAAAACAATCTTATAGTGCGTATTCCTTTACAGGGTGAGTTTTTTCTGGCAGAATCACTTTAAAGGGAATGTGTTGTCTTTTCAGGTTTTTTTTTTTAGGCAAACATGCAAAAGATATTTCCTTGATGTAAATAACTATCAACTATCAATATACTGTTTAATGTTTTTCTTTTACATGTGTACTTGGGAGCAGCAAGATTTGCTAAATAAATACTACTACTAGTACTACGACTAAGAACTGATAATTTATCTGAACAATTTTTAAGCAGAAAGTACACTGCCTGGTCAAAAAAAACAAAACGTCACACAATCAAATATTTTGTTGAACCACCTTTAGCTTTGAGTACTGTGTATTCTTTCGATAAGCTTATGTAATGTTACAACATTTATCATTTATTTCCATCTAGAGTTACATGAGTTTCCCCACGATCTTGTAGTGATGATGGGAGAGTCGGACCACAGTGTAAAGTCTTCTCAAGAACATCCCAAAGATTCTCAATTAGGTAAAGGTCTGGACTCTATGGTGGCCAATCCATGTGTGAAAATGATGTCTCATGCTCCCTGAACCATTCTTTCACAATCTGAGCCTAATGAGTCCTGGCAATGTCATCTTGGACTATGCCTGTGCCATCAAGGTAGAAAAATATCCCTTGATGGAAAAACCTGGTCATTTCGTATATTCAGGTAGGCAGATGACTTCATTATTTGGGCACGTTGCAGAACCTAGACTAATTATCCATTGGAAGGCTCAGATCTATTTGCTTAGCTAAATCCAGGTGGTGACCTTTTGCCAGGCAGAGTAGATTGACTGGACCAAGGACTTTGTGTATTCCCTAATGTAAAAATCTACACATTTAATATAATACAATTATAGTAGCAGGGTATCATTTAATGTGTAATAAAAATATAAAAGGACAATTAAGTGAAAAATGTGAAAGTCATCTAAAAAAATACTTTAAGATGAATTTGAATGCCTTTAATAGCGATTTATACTTAACAGAATGGCAAAATGAGGTGTGAACAGTTTGAATTGCCAAGGTTTGTGGCTATAAGTTGTTTGCAGCTCCCAGATCCGGGTTTTAAAAACATCACCTTTGGAATAATCAATAAGAGACAAGGCAAAGACCACCTTACAGCTTTGCTTTACAACATTATAATGCACTAAGGCATAGAATACTAATGAATACTCTGTTTCAGACATGTACAACTAGTCATTGATGAAGTGACAATTTTACTATTAGACCATGTGTCTAAGCCAAAAACAGGCCCTAATGGCATTTGTGGTATAAATATTAACTAATATGGCTAAAGTTCTGTGTCTTTAAGAGGGATTTTACATTCTTTTTAAAAATATATTAGCCCTACCCAATGGTAAGCCCTTCCAATTGCCCTTCCAGCAGGCCTAACTTTGATACCACAACTAAAAAGTAACATCATTAAATATTTTTCTTTGTATGGGCTACCCAAGCAATAGACCTAGATTGCAAAAAATTTCTACAAACGACAAGAGAAATACAAGGACACAAAGACAAGTGAATGCAAAAACATGCGGACGATGAGCAACATCGAAGAGAGCTGCTGTAACTCTTGCAGGATAACAGAAGGCCTTAATTTGTGGTATACATACAGTCTGGCAGTACCAGGAACATTGTGGCTTATACAATCAAAATTTCTAGACTTATGATACTCACACATTCACATAACGGATAAAGGAAAGCTTAAAATAGATGAATAAATGGTTGCCAAATCTGGCATAGTGACAGAAGATGATCTGTGGTATGTGCTTGTCTGTATATTACACTATTTTACAACTAATATTTTTTAAATATGACCTTTTGCTTACACCATGTGTTTTCACTTTTATTCTCAGCTATCTGCCTTCATCACTGATCTAAAACAAAGGCTAAAAAGGTCCCAAAAACATACTTGGTAAGCAAATACAACACAAACATAATAATAAATGCAGCTTTAGGCCTCATTCACACACAAATCGGCCTGCACATACAGCTCCGTGCTGCGTGCGGGGCCGTACCAAGTAGCTGTGATTAGAACGCAGCCCCCGTCCTTCTCTATGGGGCTACGCGGCCGTACGCCCCCTACGCTCACCTCATTTGCAGGTCCGTAGGGGTGCGGGTGATTGTATTCATACGCCGTGGAATGGAACATGTATGCGTCCGCGTAGCCCCATAGAGAAGGACGGGGGCTGCGTTCTAATCAAACGCAGCACCTGTCCTTCCCGGCAGCTACTTGGTACGGTCCCGCACGCAGCACTGAGCTGTACGTGCAGGCCGATTCGTGTGTGAATGGGGCCATAGCCTCTTATATGTATTCAGTACTGATTAGCTACACTGCAGACAGGGAGGTGAAGTGTGTGCATATGCTACCCAAAGACATATTCATCTTAGTGAAACATAATATCAGCCAAATCTCATACCACTGTTATTTTCAAAAGCTACATTTTTTTTTTTTACTTCTTTTTTTCTATTCATTTAGAATAGATTTTTTTTTTCTACAAACAACCATTTAATATATGACCAAATATTCCCAGAGCACTATGGGCTAGCTAAGAAGACACCACAGAAGTAATACTTTTCATGCAGGCTGGATCTTGCTGACATCTGGTCATCGGATAAGGGATGAGCCACTGCGTCAAACTATTTTATACATTTCAGCTGAAGTAATTGTGCCCTGTAAAACAGGCTTTTTTTTTCAGCAGGTAAGTAGAAAATATAAAAAGGAGCCTCTACTTCTACATGCTGGCTCAAAACGGAGAACTGAAAATATGTATATGCTATATTAAATATTTACCTCACTAGAACAAAATTAATATTTTAAATTCTATATTTTTAGTCCAGACCATATTAAGTAAACAAAATTAAATATGTACAAACCCACTGTGCATTCCCTTTAAAAGCAGAATACTATATTAGGTGTTCCCTGTATCATGACCGCATTTGAAGCTTATTTTAACTGCTTAACTGATGGGTAAAAACTAAAAGCTGGCCATAAACTACTGTATTTTTTTTGTTCAACCCACGGCTGAACGAAAACATAATACAGATTCCTCTATCAATGCTTACGAGTGTTGATTAAGGAATCCCTGCTGTTTCCTTTGCATTCTGACAGTAGCTGCTGGCCACTGTCGGAATACCCAAAAGAGTCGGCAGCTCATTGATTTTCTGACCGACTCCATCGATCCGCAAATTTCTCATAATGTATGGCCAGCTTAAGAATTTAGATTTACTTGGGTAGGAAGGGGGAACACACGATTAGATTAATTTAATTAAATTATGATTTAGGTAGAACATTGGTGATTTTTTTTGTATATGGTAGGGAAGGGCTAGACTAAGTATGTGTCTACATTGGGGGGAATCCATCCACTTTATATATCATGTTGACTATTATCCCCAGGAACAGGAGAGAAAGTAAAGGGGCATCCAAACTTTTTTATGGTTTTTATCTAAACAGTATAACAGTATTATCTTCTAAATGGAAAATCAGTTCCATTAAAAGTTCAGCTTACTTTCTGTCCTGTCTCCAAGAGAGGAGGTATTCCTAAAGGCAGGGCTCGACAAATCCCAGGCACCAGGTCACCATGGCGACTAAAAATTGCATCCTGGTGCCTGGGCTTTTGTCAGCCCGTTCACGGTCCCCCGCCGCTGGCTCTGCCACCACAATCAGCTCTGCTCTCCTGACCTTCTTGCTGAGTGCTGGCTGCAGCATTCTCTGTTCCCTTCAATCACCGCTGCTCTCCCCACCTGTGTCGGCAGCGGGGATGGGACAGCTCCAGCCGGTGCATAGCGGGTAGGAGAGATCGCTCTCAGCCGCTGTGCCCCCACCCCCGCTGCACCTCTGCCTTCCAGCTGCTCCCCTTCCCCTGCTTCCCATTCAGCGGCTCCCAGACCCTGGATGGGACACTTGTCGCGGGCGCTAGAAAGCCAGCGGTAAATGTCCTATCCAGCGGCTAGGGGCATTAGCTAGCCTGCTATTGGTTATTTTAAATTGCACTAGCCAATAGCAGGCTGGCTTTTGCACCTGCCCACTGTCATCTCCTTCAGGTCCCTCCTCTGCAGATTGACAGCAGAGAATGGGTGGGTGCAATAGCCAGCCTGCTGTAGGCTATTGCAATTTGAAGTAGCCAATAGCAGGCTGGATATATCTCCCAGCCACTGCCTGCCTTGTGTTTATACTCAGCTGCCTCAGCAGGCAGCTGTCATTCCCCAGTGAAGTGAAAAGGTGACACTTGGGTACTAATAGACCCTAATGTCCACTTAAAGAGAGCCTGCCAACACCAAAGTGTTATTACATAGGAGGCTTGTGAGCCTCCCAATGTGATAGCAATGAAGTAAAAAAAAAAAAAAAGTTAAATAAACTAAAGTAAAAAATACCCAAAAAATAAAAGTACCATGAATGTATTTAAGAAAAAAAAAAAACTTTTAGGCAGGGCTTGACAAGTTTTCTGTGAATCTAGGAGCCAGCAAAAAAGGGACACAGATAGCATTAAAAACATTGCAGAGGTCATGACCGTTCCCCCTCCTATCCAAAAATAATGCTTTCGTTAAGAGTTTTACTTTAGTTTTCCTAAGATCTTGGGCATGTATTTGTTAACAAGGTAAAACTGCAGAAAAAGTACAATATCAGTAAGGCTGGGTTCACACCTGGGCGTTTTTCAGCGCTTTTCGAAGCGCTGAAAAAACGCTCAAACAGTGAAATCCCATACTTCCCTATGGGCATGGTTCCCACCTGGGCGTATTTCAGCCTGTGGAAACGCGCTCAAAAACGCCCAAACAAGTACAGGAGCTTCTTTGGGGCGTTTTTCCGCACGTTTCCATTGGTATTCCTGTGTGAACACAGCTGCTTTTATTGGCTTTCCAGGAAAGGGGTGGGCAGCTCCGACCCTCTATCTGTTGTGGAACTACAAGTCCCATGAGGCACTGCAAGACTGACAGTTGCGGACATGACTCCCAGATGCAGAGGCATGTTGGGGTTTTTAATTAAAGCAGGAACCCAGCAGGTCTACCTATTACAGGCTGCCTGTAAAAAAACTATAGGTGGGTGGATACAAGACCAGTCCCCCAGCACAAGAAGAGAGAGCAGAAGTGACTGGTCTCTATTACAAAACATTGCTAGACAGAGGCAAAGTACAGAGTTTGCTTGCTGGATTACTGCACAGATCTTGGAGAAAGGCACAAAATATGTCATGATCCAAGAAGGAACACACATGAATGTCTGCTTTGCAATTTCTTTGGGACCTTAAACATTGTTTTTTTTTAGCGCATTGAAAATCTGGGGCCAAATAAAATTCAAATTCTCATTTGGTAAACAGACCTGCAGTTTGAATATTAGTATTGTAAAGGACTGTAATGCAAGTGTAATCTGAAAACCTTTTCCAAAAACACTTTGGAACTAATACTTGCTGCTCTTTTCTCCTTACCAGGGCTAAGGCCAACGTCTCGCGCTAGAGAGGAATTGCAAGCACAAAATCGGTGAGAAAACTTAGTGATGAGTGTTTCCAAGTATTCCCCACGTTCCTCTGGTGCATGTATATGTCGAAAAAAGTCTCTCAGTGCATTTGGTAGAAACTGATTGCTGAAGTTGTGCAGAGTAACTAAATCATCCAATACATCCCGCCTATATAAAAGGAAAAAAACAAAAACAAAAATGTACAAGTCACAGGTCAGAAATACAAGAAAGCATATTAGGTGGTCAGTCAACCCCTCACAAGATATTTCAGTCTTCTGTGAATATACATTATCTCAATTACTCTGCTGGACTTTTTGATTGATTAAATATGTAGCAAAAGTGGGCGCGGCTGTCGATGTTGGTTGACGAGTGAGACAGCTCCGCGGCTCCCTCGGACAAATACCGCAATAGCACGGAGCTAACTACTCCCCATCAGCCGAAAACATCTCTAAACTTCTGCGGACTATCCACGGCATTGACCATGGCTCAATCCGGACAGCGCAGACAGCAAAAACACCATCTCTAAAAGGGAAACCGATTGCCGAGGCCCTAGCTCGCGCCACGGCCAAGATGGCGGCCCCATCTACCTCACGAGCAGCGCTTTCACAGCCTGTCTCTGCCTCCAGTAGTGACATGGAAGAAGAGGGCCATGATAGCCCCCGTCAACAGAAGCGATCCCACAGCAACCTACTTCATCAATTTGACGCCATGCTGCAAAAGGCGTTACAAACGACCTCCAAGCAGATCACGGACCGGCTCCTGAAGGAAACTCGGGAAATAGGGCACCGCACGGCAGCTCTGGAGGACAGATGCGACGATATCTCGCATGACTTAGCAGACCAGGGGAAGGAACTGGATACCCTTCGCGAGGATAACAAAGTTCTCCTGACGAAGCTTGAGGACATTGAGAATAGATCTCGCAGGTCTAACCTGCGCATTAGAGGCCTGCCGGAGCACATCACAGATCTGTTCGCCACGGCCCGTGCTCTTTTTCAAGAGTTGGCGCCGGAAATCCCCGTCGATCGGCTTGAAATAGACCGTATCCACCGCACGCTGACCCGAAGAAGAGTAGATGGACCGCCGCGTGACATACTGGTGAGGCTCCATTTATTCCGCACTAAGGAAGCACTGCTGGCTGCGGCTAGAAACAAGGCCTCGCAGGCCCCGCTAGTATTCCAGGGCAACGAATACCAGCTTTTCACCGACCTGGCCCCTTCCACCATATCCAAGCGGAGAGCCCTAAAGCCATGCCTGGAAGTACTCACTAAATGCCACATCCCTTACAAATGGGGATATCCCTTCCGCTTATTGTTCTCCTACGGTGGCCAACATCACTCCTGCTGCACCCTTGAGGAATATGTAGCAAAAGTGGATTATTGCCTTTGAACATGTAACATACCAAAAGGAGAAGGCTTGATAGTAAATTCTCCTGGGTTTGGTCCTCATGGCTAAACTTTAGATACCAGTAGCTACTACTTTTTGGTTGTGTTCCTTTAGTAATCTCAATGTGCTTACAATATGTTTACCATTGCCACTGCATCCTCTGCTTATGTGGGTATCCAGTACCATTTATATGTCTACCGTGGTGATTTTACAACTGTATTAGTGTATTCTAGTTACTATTTCTGGTCCTCATGTCGGGACGTGCTTGTTCGACACTTGGTGATGTTTTGGTTTCTGTAGGTCTTTATATGTTATTAAATGTTTATGGTTGCGGTTTGTTTACAAAACTGTTTAATAAAAACTAGGGATGCACCGATACCAAGTGCCGTACACAGTACAAGTACAGGTACGTTTCCAGCTCCAAGACTAGAGTAGAGAAAAATCCAAAAGTTAGGAGGCAGCTGTCATTTGTAAGGAACATACGGAGCTCCTGGGATTTGTACATCTCTGTTTTATGTATGATTTTGTTTTTATAAATATAAATAAAGGGATGCACCGATACCAGTTTTGAAAGTACAAGTATTGATACTTGCCAGGTACTTACAATTACTGATACATTTTTCTTTATTGCCATGTGACAGTTTTTCTAAAACAATACAGACTAATGATTTCAGGACAGTGGTGAAGAGCCAGAGCCAGGCCCCAGCTGTAACCCTTCGTGTAGTTTTCGTGAAAATGCCAAGTATCGGCACTGGTATCTGAACTGGTATCGGTACACCCCTAATAAAAATGATCTGATTTGAAGAAAAAAAATGTGTAAAAAAAGTGAGATTCCCCTGCAGCAGGGCAGCTAGGTAAGAGATGAGGGAGGAAACTAAAGTGGGGAGATCCCCTTAAAAAATATAAGCAGCAGGTTAGTAATTCAGCTCTTTAGCATGTGCCAAAACTGAAATATCAGTTTTGCGTGCACTTGGCCTCTAATATATTTTCAATACTACATACAGATACCGCAAACAGCGACAAAAAAAAAAATCTAATTTACTATAATACACCAAGAGCAATCTTGAACTGGATCCAGCAGCATTTTGAATCCAATATATTTGCTTTACCATTTCATTTTTCTCTTTACCTTTCATCAAGATATATCCTCAGTTTCTTCCAGTTAAGTGTTCTGGTATAAAATATATATCTTGCTATTTCTTTTGGTGAATCATCTAGGATACCTCTAGATAAAAAATACTCAATGCCCTAAAAGAGAAACAAAAAGAAACAAAAAAAGAGAAGAATAGGACTTAAGGCATGCATGAGTAAGCAATAAAATGAAAAACTTCCATTCAAATTAGCTAAAGCAGAGTTATAATAATAGTTGGGTAAGTTGTCGATCCTTTTGTATTATACTGTATACAAATGATCCTCTACAAAAACAAAAATGACTTCTGGGTAACTGGTGCAAATTTGTGGCAAAACATGCTGTCAAGTGTAAAGTTCAGAGACCTATGGGTGCCCGCATATTGATAACACATTTCCAGCACTCAAAATCCTCCAAAATAAAAAAATCATTTTTTGAGTGCTGGAAAGGCATTATCCTTGTGGAAACATTATCTTTGAGGAAGGACTTCTGTTCACCAAATGAAGGATAAAAGGAGATTTAATAGGGGAGAGCTGTGAACTTTTGTGTGACTCTCTTGGGTGCCTGCACATACCTGCAGCAATCTCTAAGCCCTTTAATTATGGTTAAATGGCAGCTCATTCTAGAAGGCCAATCTCTGGCACTTCCTGGTAGTGATGAATCTTGCATGCCCTTTCCTGCCTTCTGCACATTCCTACTGCCTAATAAGGCAGCCCATAATGGTGATAGGCCACTAGGAGTGTATGGAAGAACGTAAGGCTGTGAGGCTGCAACTAACGATTATTTTCATAATTGTTCTCCTTACCATCTTGTCTTGGATTGTATTGTAATTTTAATGTCTTCCTTATATTGTAAAGCGCTGCACAAACTGTATAAATCCGATATAACAATAAATTAGTTGGCTGATTATTTTTTCAAATAATCGGATTAAAAAAAACCAAAAACATCTTTTATTAAAAATAAAATACACAAATGTAGTGTAACAAACAAAGTTTACTTAAGAATAAAACTGCATGCACAATTTTTTGCAATCGCACCACACTGGATCGAACGTCATTGCGGTACCACGTGTTCTAGTGTGGGCGATCGCACTGCGGGCTGGAGGCGCGTTAGACATTTTAATAAGTTTGATGGATTTAAAATAATCTGAATTAAAGGCTCCAAGCCAATATAAAAGAACGAAACTTTTATTTTAAATAACACACCAAAATTGGACAAAAAATACAATTATATATAAAATAATATAAAGGCACGATCATCAGAGTTAAGGTGACATTAGTAGTCTATTAGACCCCCAGTGTCAACTTTCCACTTCAATAGCTTTAGCTGGGCAATCTAAATACAGCAGACAATGGCTGGGAACTATAGCCAGCCTGCTATTGCCTATTTCAAATTGCAATTGCAGGTGGGCTATTGCACCCCTCCACTGTCTGTTGTCAATCAGCAGAGGACGGACCTAAAGAAGAAAGTTTAGAGGAAGAGGGGGCACACGGAGAGGCGGGCAGTGGCTGGCCATGAGGGGTAGGGGGGGGGGGCACAGGGGCATTGCAGTCACAGGCTGCAGCGATCTGTGCCCCCTCCTCGCTGTCTCTGTTGTTGTAGGCCTACATTGGCTTTTTTGTTGCGCTAAGTCATACAAATGCAATTTGTTAATTCAATGAAAACCAGTGGCTAACTTTTCTGACTCTCTCTAGTTTTGTCAAAAGTAGTATATATTCCGTGACCACTGAATATAATCTGCATTTTTATATATAAAATCTTGGCCACTTTGTACCTTTTGTAAAAATTGGACACTACAAAAGGTAGCCCAAAGTCACCTCTATCCTCAAAACTACAGTTTTTTCTTCTTTTGTTTTTAGATAGATTGTTTGGCATTGTACAGCGAGTAAGAAGCCCCATCCTTATTTCATTTTCTCATAGCTTAGTAAACGTTTTGACCCATGCCCAGAGAAAGGATCATTCTCTTTTTCTGTGGTGATTCTAAATTCTTGTATGTTTGAAAATCCCTAGACTGACCTGTGCATTATTTACAACCGTCCTGATGCATCAAAGTGCCAGGTCATTTTCACTAAGAAGGGCACCTCTGGCATAGATTAACAAAAGGAGTTGCATAATATACATGTGGAGCAATCAAAAAAACTCGTCTTCTATTCAACGGAAAGCAGGAATGCTAGTTCAAATACGTTACCCAAAGAGGTACAAAATACTACATTTATTCACTATAAATGTCAATATTTCTATTTTCTATCCTCACCTCATGTGGATTAGCATTAAAGGTTAGGCTTCCTTCATCCAGTCGCATGTAAAGATTGCGGTAAGAAAATCCTGGCGGGTGTCTTTTATTGTATATAGAACAATGTCCCCAAGTGGACTTGCATAATCTAAAAAGGAAAGAGTGAAAATAATTTATATTCCTCTTTAAATAAAACTTTTATTTCTTAAAAAAACTAATTTTTTTTTTTGACTGATGTTAAATAATAATAAAAATTACCAATATTAAAACAGACTAAACATATGCCATTAATGTCAATCTGATAAAAGAGAACAGAGAGTAGCTGACAACATGTTATAGGCCATTACATAATTACTCAGCTTAATTAAAGAAGATATCTTATATAAACTGTTTTAAGTCAACTAACCACATTACCACTTATAGTTTTAAACAATTTTTTGCTTTTAAATTTTCTTAGGAAGTCAGAGCAGTGTTCTCATGTCAAAGATGAAAGTAGGAACTTGCTATATTTCTGATATATCAACAGTTGTTTTCTGTATTTGCAGTGGGTTTAAAAAGAAAAACATGGGGGAATTGTGCATGTATTGCAGAGCTGCACTAAATATACTTGTTTTTTTCTATTTTGCCTTGACATACAGTACGCTTTGACAAACCTATGCAAGATCTAAATATAGAGAAAAAAAATCTCTGATTTCTGATCCTACAAACCAATAGGAGCTTTGTTTTCTGTATTTTGTGTGTCAGCCATTAAGATGAAAACAAAGGGGTATATTTTCAATTAAATGAATCCCTTCTTTTGCCAATGTTCACATTACCCAGGTTGTTAGACCAGCTATTTGATACCTTGATAGTTCTTTAACCACTTGCTGTCTGGAGTAATTACTTTGAAGCTTGCTGATCTCCCTCCTATCTGTCAGAGTAGACCCACTGTGCCGGTTGGGGGAGAGCACAATATCCTCATTTACAAACACTCAGCGATCACTAAATGTTTGTATCCGCTCTCCATCCTGACTCGCTGTCACAGGAGGCTGAGCGAGCGGTGCGGAGAGCTCAATCTCCTTTGACAGCTAACTCCTCCCCCGCACCGCTGGCCCGGACTCCTGTGACAGCAGACTTTGCCCCACATCACCACTCTCCTGATCTGTCACAGGAGGCTGAGCAGGGTGGTGCAGGAGGAGTGCTCAGCCGCCTGTGACAGATCATGAGAACGGCGGTGTGGGGGTGGAGACACAGCCGCTCTCCTAGTCTGTCACAGGAGGATGTCACAGGAGGGGAGACCCAGCCGCTTACAGCGTGGCCTCCTTGACAGTTTCTCTCCTCTCCACTGGGACACAGAGCAGCGCCCAGCAGGAAGGAGAGAAAAGCAGGGATGCACCACTATTTTGGCCAAAAGTGCAATTTTCAGTCGATATTTCGGTGCACGCCTACCAGGAATCCCAGTCATTTCTCTGGCCCCTGTGCACGTCAGTGTTTTATCACAAGCAGAAACGAGTTGACTAAATAGTACATGCGCTACTTTGGGGCAGATTTCAGCGTGTTTTGTCCCACAGACTCAATAAAAAAACACTTGAAAAACAATTTTTTGCACGTTTTTGCATGCATTTAGCGCGCGTTTGCCCATTGACATGAAAGTGCCAGAACCTGCTCACAGAAACGTGCAGCTTAATATATGTGTTAATATAACCGCTTGGAAAAAAACCCGCACATAATAAATAATAATAATAATAATAATAATAATAATAGGTGTTGACTAGGTGTGAATCCAGCCTAAATGTTACTTTTAACTCATAGTCACACCTGTTGCCCTCAAAAATGGAGATACCACTGACAAAAAAGCATTCAACCAAACTATATCTCAAAATATTTTTAATTCATCAATGTCATTCAATACCCAAATATATAAATTTATACAATTTGGGCATTGGTGAATTACAAATATTTTGAGCTATAGTTTGGTTTGATGCTATTTTGCCAGGGGTATCTCAAGGTTTGAGGGCTACAGGTGTTAGTAAGGTCAATAATTTTGGGGATTTAACCAGTTCCCACGAACTATGTGCCCTCTTGTCTTGTTCAGCTCTTAACTGAACTTTAAAGCCATCAAATAGCTAGTGTCATAGCTGATCACAATGCAGCACCATGGCAACTCCAATCCAAATAGAGGCTAAGTTGGTACCTTCCTTGGCTGCAAGTGATATGAGGTTGTAGTTCTGCTTTAACTTTTGTGGCTTGCACTACCAAACACTGCTCCTTTGAGTAAAAAGGATCCCCTGAAGTCCACAAAGAAACTAACATGGCAGCGTTAATCTCTTGGCAACTCCCACAGCGTTCACCGACTCCACCTTTTGGCCTCCATGTCACTACTGTATCCTGTAAGGATATGGAGGTCAGCAAAGAAACCTGCATTTATTTATTTATTTAAAAAGGAGAACTATGGGGTCAGTGTTTTTTCCCCATAGTTCTCCTTAGGGTAACGGGAGGACACAAACTAGCGTCCTCCCGTTAGCCTAAGCTCAGTATACCGCGAGCTACAGCTCGCGGTATACTGAGACGCCGCAGCGGATCCCGACTTAGACGACGGGATCTGCCCAGCTGCGTGAGTGACAGCTGGCTCTGCCTATCTAGGGGCAGAGCCAGCTGTACCCGCCCCCTCCCCCATCCGTTCCGCCAGTCAGCGCTGGCAGATCGGAGCGGGGAAGAGGGGAAACCAGCCCCTTCCCCTGTCACGGCAGAGAGCCGTGACAGGATCGAGAGGTGAGCGAACCCGGTATGTGTTCGCTCACCTCCCGATCTACTGAGCCGACCTGTGACAGTCTCATTGTCACAGGTCGGCTAGAACTATGAGGCGAGTGAAAAGCACTCACCTCATAGTTCTCTTTAAGGCTTTTTCCCATTTATTTTCAACTAGGATTCCTAACACTAATACACTTTGTGTCCAGGGGACACAAAGCTCACTCACTGCACTGTATCCAAGGAGGAGCAGTGTTGTCAGCCAATGGTGATCTCCAGACTTGGACTACAATCACCTCTCCCATCTCCTCATCTCTATTACATAGAGGGACATTACTTTACAGTTCAGAGACGATTGCTGAGAAAGCTGATACCACTGTTTGAGATTTCAGTTCAGACTAGGGCTGCAACAACTAATCGACATAATCGATTATAATCGATGATTGAAAAAGTTGTCAACTTTTTCAATCATCGATTAATCGGCTTCCGATTGGTTGGCCCTGTTCGCCGCCCGCATCCACGTGCAATCATCGCAAGCCCTCCATGACACGCTCGCCCTGCCAGATCCAGCCGCCCGCATCCACACTCCACATGTCGCACCTCCTCCCCACCTCACGCTCGCCGCTGCCAGACCCGCCCGCATCCACGCTCCACACTTCCTACCCGCCTCACGCTCACCGCCTGCCCAAATCCACGATCGGCACAGGGACGCGGGGAGAAAAAGTAAGGAGGAGCAGGTGTGGCGGATGACAGCTGCAGATAGACAGGCCCGATCTCAGAAACAAGTTGCTGGAAGACTGCTCAGGTAAGCCTGCACTTTCCCACACATGGTGCTCTATAATGTATTGCTGGGATTTGTATTCCTCTATAGCATGGGCAGCGTGCGACCGCTTCTACTGTAAAGGTCGTACGACTTTTGTCTTCCAAGCACGCTGGAAAACCTGCCGAAAATCGTACGATTTTTGGCGGGTTGGATGGCGTGGTTGTAAAACGAATGCCGCACGGGCCGGTGTGCCCACTCAGCACTGCAATCATCGCAAGCCCTCCCCTCAGCCCGGAGGGCTTGCGATGATCGCAAGTACCATCTGCCTGTCCAAGATGGGCAGATCGTACGAGAGTTCAGACCACTGGAAATTACAAATACTTCTAGCAGGATCAGGTAATGTTTTGTACTTGCAGAAAATGTACTAGTCTGAAAAAACGAAAAGTGATGTAGCTACCTCATCTAAGGACCGGTAATCTGCTGTATATGACATATTTGTGTTTAGGCTTAGGCATACTTTAAAGTGTGTTTCCAATTTTGCAGTCAAATCCCCTTATGATGTTTGTTGTTCCCATTCACACAGGATAACTAAAAGCAATCTTTAAAAATACATTTGTTACCTTTTAGATATTTTTTTTGTTGAAGGCCTTTGTACAGATTTCAGGCTACTCTGAGCAGATTGGACATGAAAGTAGAGGGCCAAACTGATAGCAGACTGAGTTCCTTCTCATTAACATAAAATGCTTTTAAGGCTTTAACTCTTTGTTAGGACAGAAAGTGTTCAAATCTAGTTAACAACTAATAATTAAATCTGCCAGACACCTCCTTAACATTACATAAAGGGGAAGCCAAGTAGATTTTTAGGCTACTAAAAGTAATGTTTACATTTGTTTTAGTTATGCTATGTAAAGGAGAAATGTAACAAATAAAAGGAAGGTGTTATCCCAGTTTGGCTTCAAAAGTAGAAAATAAACTTCAATGCAAACATGAACAAATCAAACAAAAAGAAAAAGAAAAAAAAAGGACAAAAAAAGAACTTTCCCAATCACCCAATAGGGCTACCATTTAAATGCAATTGTTTAATATCAAGTACAGAATAACAAACTTGGCCACATCTGCATGTAATTCATATTCACTGTATTAAAGAAAAAAAAGCTATGCTTTTATTTGATAAGTATTCAAAGTTTCGTTTTATAATCCCTTAGTTGCTCAGCATGAACTTTTTTGTACGATTATTAAATTGTGAATACTGATTTACTATACATAAATGTTCGTAACTGTCACATGGTGATCTGTACCGCCTCTATAGTTGCTGACAGTTGTGCTCAAATATAATTTTATGAAAGTCTTCCTTGTAGGCTTGCAGATTACATTAATAACTAAAAGCTTGTAAATCCAATTTCAAAACAAGTTGAAATGGCCCAGAATTGCAGGCAATTACTCCAAACCCTCAAAAAGATCAAAGTCTACCAGATGATTAAATAATGTGCTTAGATACTGCAGAGGAAATTAAGTTATATGACTGCCAATAACAAACAGTACAAACTAAACATGCTGTACACATATAAACACAAACACAAGAGTACAAACTACAAAACACACTGTACACCAAAAACACAAACAGAAGAAAATAAGTATTTTAGTGGATGATCAGATCTAAAAATAACAAAAGTTCCAGACTAGATAGAAAACAAAACGCAAGATTCTGCGTTTTCACTTAAAGGAGAACTATGATGCGAGTGATTTCCACTCATCCTCATAGTTAGAGCCGACCTGTGACAAGGAAGCTGTGACAGGTTGACTCTATCGATCGGGAAGTGAGCAGAAACATGCAACGATCCGCTCACTTCCCGATAGTCTCCCTGCAGAGAGGGTTGACTAAACGTCATCGCTCCCGCAACAGATTCCCCCCTACCCGATCCTCCAGCGCTGGGTGGAGAAACAAACGGGGAGGGGCGGGCACAGCTGGCTCTGCCTCTGGATAGGCAGAGCCAGCTGTCACTCATGCAGCTGGGTGGATCCAGACAGTATTGTCGGGATCCCTCCCGGCTGTGGCGCTCTCAGTATATCGCGGGCAATAGCCCGCGATATACTGAGCTTTGGGTCACAAGGGGGAGGTTAGCATATCTTCTCCCGTGAACCTAAAGGGGAAAAACACTTACCCCATAGTTCTCTTTTAAGTGGTCTTATAGTGACAAATTCTAAACATAACAGTAGATACTGGATGCACTAAAAGGCTACACACAGTACAGTAGTGGGCACAAATCAGAACCTGAAGATTTTTCTGCGATCCATTTTGGGGAATCCCTTTCTACCTGTCTGAGTGAAATAACAAAGCCTCTATTGGGGAGTTTTCCCTTCGCTTCTTGCCCCAGAAAAGTAATCGCCAACAGTGATCACAACATTAGTGTGCATTTATTTATGGCAGGGTCAGAGGCGAAAAGCACCTTTTATCTGCCTTATGCATATAGCATAGTCCATTTCATTTAGTCAAATGTAACATTTTTAGTGTGGCCAGGCTAATATAAAATAACCTCCAATAAGATGCCTGCTCTTTCTTTTTTTTCTCTTATTAAAGACATTTGTTTTGCAGTGAAGCAATGGCAACCATGGACACTTGAAGAAAATTACTAATGTACCTTCAAAGAAAAAGATTTGTGTAAATATACAAATTGCAAAGAGGTAATAAACCTTCTTTCCTTAATACTAAGATTAAACATGATACCATTCCAATGATTGTGTCCCTTTCAATAAATGCTTCCAGCTTCTACCTAGAATTTGGTAGCCTTCTTCCCAGAGACATTTCTTGAACTCTTATGAATAAATCTAGCATATATTGTGGTATTTAAGCCACATCTGAATCCAATCATTCATGTTTCACATCAATCACTTTGGTAATCTGAGTAGTGGGTTAAAATCATAGTGAGCACTTCAGTATTGGTGCTTTCTAGCCTGACATAATTGACCTTTGACGTACACCTCTCAGATATTATGTAGGGCTTTTCTGTGTATTTTTAGAATACAGTTTCCCACTGTTCTTACCTATGATCATAGCTCCGATTCTGAATAGCTGCAAACCACAGACCTCTCATGAGAGTCTTCTCATCTTAGTATTTGAAATGTCTCATATAATTGTTGGGTACTGATTTAGTGGAAACTAAGACATTGGGGTTGTATGTCGCTTACATATATTTATTCTGGGGCATTGTATATCGCTGTAGGTAGACAGATTTTAAACAGCCACCCACGCCCAGTTGTCAAAATGACTTCATTCCAAAACTACTAAATATAAAAAACAAAAAAAAACAACAACTGTGGAATAGTTTAAAGATTTATAAATGATCTAGATGTGGTACCACACAATAGACACAAAATGAACCATTAACCCATTCATGACTGAGGCCTTTTTTTAATTTTTTGCACCCATGTTACATTCCACATTTTAGGCCTGAAAATGACTTAAAACCCCCAAACATTATATATTTTCTGAATGCCAAGACCCTATAGAATAAAATGGTGGTAGTTGCAAATTTTTATTTTGCGCAATATTAGCGCAACTCCTTATTAAACCCCAACATTTAGTGAAAAATTTAATCAAATGCCCCAAAACACATTAAAATACCCATTTTTTTAATGAACTATAAAAGATGAGGTTACAACGAGTAAAACGATACCCAACATGCCCAGGTTACAAATTGCGTGCGTCCGTGAAACGGCGAAAAACTGCAGTACCCCACAAAGTCCATAGAAGACGCTTTAAAAGCCCCCACAGGTCATCAATTTAGATA
>NW_017307224.1:101504-125217 GCF_000935625.1 Nanorana parkeri
GAGGTTACAACGAGTAAAACGATACCCAACATGCCCAGGTTACAAATTGCGTGCGTCCGTGAAACGGCGAAAAACTGCAGTCCCCCCCAAAGTCCATAGAAGACGCTTTAAAAGCCCCCACAGGTCATCAATTTAGATAGCCCAAAATACTGGCCCTAGAATTATTGCTCTCTCACTCCGGCGTGCGCGGCGATACCCAACATGTGTAGTGCGTTCTCCGTGTTCATACATAGGCGCACCCGACGCGTGTTTACGTGGCGACGCACTGTTGTAAAGCCGACAGTCGTCTTTACAAGTTTAAACAGCACCGACTGTACGTCGTCAGTCACGAAGTGGTTAATTATTAATTACAACTTACAGTGGTCGCTTGAAAAGATTTGTTTACATTGGAGCATGCTGCTACTCAACACAAGGGCTGGTTTACTAAAGGAGTTGAGAATCTGTACTAAATAATAGGGATGCACCGATTAATTGGCCAAAAATTTGCCATTTTCCTGCCGATACATCGGCGCATCCCAGGTTTCTTTCCTCCCCGCTGGGCGCTGCTCTGTGTCCCAGCGGGGGGAGAGAAAGTGACAGCCGGCCGAGCGCTGTGAGCGGCCGGCGACTCCTCCCACACCGCTCAGCCGCCTATCCCAGTCCGGCAACGCAGTGTGGGGGCGGAGACAGCCTGCGCTGTCACAGGAGGATGAGCTCTCCTCCCTGCTCCACTTGCTCAGCCTCCTGTGACAGCGTGTCAGAGAGGAGAGCGAGAGCAAACACTCAGCGATCAGTGATCGCTGAGTGTTTGTAGATAATTGAGGACATGGTATGTGAACTATATCCTCAATTATGAATGAATGGGAGTGATCTGCATCACCACGTTTTTAAAATTTCTATTTCCGTGCACCTCTACTAAATAATCTGTGTGAATATTCACTTCATTTATCCAATTGTGTAAAAAAACAAACCACACAATTTGGTATTCACAATTATTTTCAAATGACTGCATAACTGAAATGAATATTCACACAATTTTGAGTGAAGATTCCTAACTCCTTTAGTAAAATGACCCATTGTGTGGAACGAGGCTTTGCCAGTGGGAAAACTGCTGCTCCAGGTAGCCTACAGACAATACTGCTCCTCAACTATGTTTCTAAATAAATAAAAAGGCTTAAAAGTGTTTTATGCCAGCAATTATTTCTAGTCCCATTTGCTAACTGGTTTATGGAAGTAACTCAGTTTGGCCCCAGGCTTATGTTCACTAATAAAATGAACCTACAAAAATTAGTGCATGCCTGAAAATCAGAAGAATGCTGTCAGATATCTAACAGAGAACCCTCAAAAATTCATCCCAGCGCACTCTTTTATGCACATTTTTTACTTCAGCTTCTGATATAAAGTTGAAGTCTGTGTCTTATACTCATGACTTACTATTGCATTTTTATAAAAAAATGTTTTTAACTTATGATCAATATGTTTGGTATAGCTTGTACTTGAAATTAACCTGTACTTTTTTTATTTATTTAGGCAGAACAGAACAACAGGTTCACTTAATAACTGTCTCAGAGTAAAGGGAAAAGGGCCTGTTTAATATCCAAGTCGATGGGACACTTCCCGGACCATCAGTCCTTGCAACTGGTCACTTAGGCACCCAGTACTGCATCCTGGGAGGTAGAAAAGAAAGTCACATGCCTCCTCATGGAAAAAGTGCCAGACATTTCTCTTTCTTTCTATCAAGGACTGGTTGGCCCCTTTCGGTAACTCCCTGTTAGTTCTTCAAAGAGACTGACTGCCCTAATCTCCATTAAGAGAAGAAGAGGCAGTAAAGCATACAAATATGCATTCTGTGCTGTCTGCATTTATCTGTACATTAAATGATGAGGGCTGATTAAGCACTCTCAGAATTAAAAATTAATTTTCTTGCAAGGCAGACTTTGAGCATAGGTCACCTAAGAGTATAAGAATGCTTTCAAACATAATGATGTAAAATCCAAGGTTAATGGAGCCATAAAATAATCAGCAATGGCTGTATATAAATAAATGTCATTGAACTTCAAGCGTTTAAATGTATGCAACACACAAGGCATATATTGTTAAAATAATAATGTACAATTTACACACAGTAAATTGTAGTTTGTAAAATATCAATGATTTTATTCATGAAAGCCAGCATTGATAAATTGTAGTGCAAGTGGGCACACAATACATAAGGGTGGCAACACAGCTCTGACGTCAGGAGCAGTGCAGTGTCATTGCCAATTCACAGGAAGCTGGCAGGATGAAAAGGTATTTGTGAAACTTTTCAGGGAAGCAAAAGAAAACTGAAAGAGCAGGTAGACTTATAATTAGCTAAGGTTTCATGTGCCTATGTTTTGCCTTCTCTGGTTCCTGTGCCACCCTTCATCAACACGATACGTAGATTTTTAAATGATACCTTCCCATTTTCAATACATACCTTTTTTAGACCCAATTATATTAACACTTAGTCTCTCTGATTCTCTATGGAATGCATGCAAAATCTTAAAGTATAATTAAACTCTTTTTTTTTTTTGCATATATCTGCTGCTAGCAAGCAGTAGATATATGCAAAAACATAAACAAAACAAAAAGGTTATCAAAAAAGGTAAATACTTACCTGTATCTCCGCTACACGCTCTCGTATGAAGAGCTGGAGCTTTGAGCGGATGAGGTGGGCACATGCACAGTAGAGATCTTTGGCGGGGAGAAGAGGAGACACACAGTGTCAAGTCAATGCACGCAGCCTGGAGCGTGCACGTCAGACAGACACCGTGGAACACAGAAAACACAACACTCAGCACTGGATCAGAGACCGGCACCAGCGATGGAGGGACTCCTGAACATGAATGGTATGAAGAGGCATAATTTAAGGTAAGTTCTTAAAAGAGAGCTATGGGGTAAGTGTTTTTCGTCATAGTTCTCTTAAGGATCACGGGAGGACATAAACTAGCGTTCTCCCGTGACCCAAAGCTCAGTATAACGCAAACTATAGCTCGCAGTATACTGAGAACGCCGCAGACGGGACGAACCCCGACATTACTGTTGAGATCCACCCAGCTGCGCGAGTGACAGCTGGCTGTGCCTATCTAGAGGCAGAGCCAGCTGTGCCCGCCCCCTCTCCGTCCGTTCCTCCACTTAGCGCTGGAGGATCGGAGCGGGGAGGGGGGAATCACTGCAGGGAACTGTGATTGACAGTCACGACTCTCTGCATGTTCGCTCACTTCCCGAGCTATTGAGCCGACTGTTACAGTTTCACGATCACTCGTCAGCTTTAACTATGAGGTTGAGTGAATTTAACTCACCTCATAGTTCTCCTTTAAAGCAGCATGGCAGGAAGGGGGAGGGAATTGTGACTTTAATGTCACTTTAAGCACATACAATACATTTAGCAGTGCAGAAGCTACATACCTCAATATCAACAAGAGTATTTTTTATTTATTACAGGTATTTATATAGCGCTGACAATTTACACAGTGCTTTACATAGTTGCCCATTCACATCAGCCCCTGCCCTCAAGGAGCTTACAATCTAAGGCCCCTATCTCACATGCATACATACTGGGGCTGATTTAGACAGGAGCCAATAAACCTTCCAGCATGTCTTTGGAGTGTGGGAGGAAACCGTAGCACCCTCAGGAAACCCTACACACAGGGAGAACATGCAAACTCCTTGAAGATAGTGTCCTGACTGGAATTTGAACTGGGGACCCTCAGTACTGCAAGGCAGAGGTCCTAACCACTATGCCACTGTGCTGCCCACAAGTTGAACTTCTAGTACATCTGACTGACTAGGGGTGAATAGGCAAACTTAAATGATTGAAAATACAACTGGTGCCCCGACTCAAGTCAAATGTACCAAATTTTATTTATCAAGTACAGAACATCAAAGATGCTTAGATTTACAGTTTACTATCACCATTCCACCATTCCATTGGTTTCACACTTTAATGTTTAATCAGTATAGCTTTACTCACCCTTGCCAAAGCAATTCGTCATTAGCCAGGTTTTGCCATACGCATGATGCCAAACACAGGTCAGTGGCATTAAGATAGGATAAAATAGTAAGGCTTAACTCTGGTGGCAGCATGTCAAGATTAATGAATCCTTGTTCATCCTTTGCTCTTCTAGCTTTCAGCAGATGGTAGAGATCTATGCCACCCTGGGCATGTCTTCCATTGCTTATATTGTTGTCATTATCAGTAGACAGGTAGCTCTGATCTATATATCCTTGCTGAAACTGGTGGTTTCTTGCGACTCTCCAAAGCCCTTGACCCATCTGTGAACCCTAGTAGACACAAACATAAGCAATATTAGAACAAAGTAATTACAATGGAATTCCTTGCAACGGTCTCAATTTCATTTTATGGGAAAGTCTGGGCCTATGAATATGCAGGACAGAGATTCTAAATTCTGCTCACTGAAGGCTCTCTACAGCCTAATTATGCACAACTCCGAATATCCAGAAAAAAATATCCATGCCCCTGCAGCCTACGGCTAGCAATGCTTTTAGAGATGCAGATCAGAGGGGAAACCTGCATACCACAGAATGAGCGTCAAGACTAGGTGGGCTCACACAGAGAAACTGCAAAACCCCAGCTCAAAATGACTGTAAAGGAAAATGGGGGATGTACATAAAACCCAGAGAATGTTTAGTGTAATGACTTAACCACAGCTGCAATTTTTCCCCTCGCCAGTCTACTGAATGATTTTACTATCTGTTGTTAAGGCTGTGCACAGTGCAGTATGCTAAGAGCAGCTTTTGCCCGCTATTGTAAATGAAGGCTGATGTGGTCTGCATTACTTCTGCCACATTGCATATGTATAAAGCAAAGGGAAAACACTGGAGTATACAAGGAGATTGTGTGCCTAATGTCTTTTTGTGTGCTTAAACTTGTACACATCAACCAGAAATGATGGCAATGCAATATTTCACATAACATTTCCTTTTCTAACTCTGTGCCGAATCTGACAGTAGGGGCAAATAATTAACAGGGTTATCAGGTTTGGCAGGAGAGGCAATTTGCATATTCAAGAACTGAGCCAATCTTAGCAAGTATTGGAAAACAATTTGTATATTTGCACATCCCAGATAGAGTGGCTTTGCAAATGTATATTTCACTTTTGGCCTAATCCACATCTCTGTTTTAACCTGACATAAAGAACACCTCTACTTGTAAAACCTATCCCTGCATTCAAATGTGCAGCTGACTTCCTTGCTACCTTAACCAACCCACAGGATCCCAGGCCAACTATCAGTAGGGCTTGAGGTTTCTGACTTTGGAGGTGAGCCATGTTCACCCAGAAGTCAATCCACTGTTCAGTGAAAACCTTCAGCAGCCAACAGCAGAACTCTCCCTGCATAGTGCGGAGAGCTTAGCTTCATGTGATAGGCACTCTGAAAATAATTTTCAGGCTAATTTATTTAAATCTAGCTGTTTTGGTTCCTGCTTCGTTTTAAAATGCTGGAAATGTTCACAAATTCACTGTAAGAGTGGACCTTTCTTTTACATAAAAAGTTACTACAGTGAAGTGATGAGCTGCTCTATATAATTCTTTGAATGTGTCTAAAACCAGTTCAATGTGCAGGAATAACTTATAAATATTTTACAAATGTGTTCCAGAAAGTAAACTTTGCAGAACAGTTTTTGTGCAAGACAAAGTCTTTGAAGAGCCCCCTCTCAGCCCTTGCATAAAATGGGCAACATGTTGAATTTTACAGGTGCATTGTGAATACAGAATAACATATGTAATCTTAAATATGAAGACATTGCTTGGATGAAGTTTCCTAAATCTTTGAATGTCAACTCAATATGTATTATTTTACTTAAAGCAGAACTATGGGGTTAGGGCTTTTCCCCATAGTTCTCCTAAAGGTAACGTGAGGACACAAACTAGCGTCCTACCATCACCCAAAGCTCAGTATACCGCGAGCTACAGCTCGCGGTATACTGAGACGCCGCAGCTGGAACAGATCCCGACAATTATGTCTGGATCCACCCAGCTGCTTGAGCGACAGCTGGCTCTGCCTATCCCGAGGCAGAGCCAGCTGTACCCGCCCCCTCCCCGTCCATTCCGCCAGTCAGCGCTGGCGTATCGGACAGGGGAGGGGGTTATCCAGTCCCTCCCCTGCCACCGCTCTCTGCAGTGACAGGATCGAGAAGTGAGCGAGCACCGGTATGTGTTCGCTCACTTCCCGATCTAATGAGCCGACCTGTGACAGTTTCATTGTCACAGGTCGGCTCAGATTATGAGGCTGAGTGAAAATCACTCACCTCATAATTCTCCTTTAAGCTAAGTGATTAAAGTTCAAAAGCACTGTATGAACCTGGTAAAAGGACATATGCAGGGAGCTCCTTTGCTGTACCGGTTTTTAAAAACTACCTGTAATGCACTTTTTGAAAAGGAGAGAACTGCTGTTTAGATTAAAGTCCAACTGAGCTGTCAGATTAAATGAGCTAAATTCATTCCAGCAATTTGCAGAGCGGGACCATTGCTCTCTGTGAAAAAGAAGTGATCTCTTTGTAGACATTTGACGTGCCCCCTACTGTGCCAGAGCTCTCCAATAAATGGACCTCTGCAATGAGACCATTGCTTTCCAACAGACTGCAACGGTCCCACTCTGCAGCATTCTGGCAGGGGACAGGCTTCTCTACCCGTGCTGTGGCTGGCTTGGAAAGAAAACAGACTGTAAGACATTGAACACCTTTTGTGTTTGATGGAGCTGGCATATTAGTAGATTTAAACTGAAGGTTCAATTCACCATGCATGCCTCACCACTAATCAAAGCAGAAATATCTATTCCTTGCCAGCGTCACACTTCTGGCATAGGTTAGGGCAAAGCTCAGATATATCTTTGGAGTTGGACTTTGGATTTCAGGATTAGAATGCGGTGTTACACTTTAAGATACAGCAGACAAAATGGAAAGGGACACTGATAAATCATGCATTGTTTAAACAAAGTGTCAACTATGACTTGTTGAAATGTTTTGCACTACTAATGGAAATCTTCCAAGCACAGGCAGGATGAGAACCTTTCTGCATTCAGCAAGTAGACTTTTGCATTGTCAGAATCCCAATTAACCAAATATCCTCCATATCACTAAAAAGAAAAGGATCACATATCATGACAAGGCTCAGTTAATGTAAAATATAGAAATACAGTATATATATTAGGGCTGGTAATGATGAACATTTTCCTGTTCAATTAATCAAAATTTTTTTTAATCGATTAATTTCGAGTAATTATAATGCACATACAGATCCAACTACATTGGCCTATACACATACAGCACAGCAATGAAGTAATAAAATGAACTAGGATCACACTAATCCAGCACGTTATTAATCTCAGGTGCCCCACTCAATATGGCCGCCGCTTGAGTGGGGCAACTCAGAATAATAACGTGCTGGATTAGTGTGATCCTAGTTCATTTTATTACTTAATTAATTGCTGTGCTGTATGTGTATAGGTCATTGCCAGGGATCCCAACGTGAAATAAGCAATTTCAGGGAGGTGAGTAAAAAGCTTTTAAAGCATCGCCTATGCCAATTTTCGGTGTGGCCGTTTTTTTGCAATTTTAAGGCTTGAGATGTTTGGTGTTTATTTACCCGACGTGACCTCATCTTTTATATTTTACCAAATATATGGATAAGAATAAATGTTTTTTTAACATAAAAGTAGAGAAAATATTTCTTTCCCCCCAAAAAATTTACGGTACTTTTTAAAATTATATAGTAAAAAATAAAACCCCAGTGGTAATTATATACCACCAAAAGAAAGCTCTATCTGTCCCTAAAAAATGTTAACATAAATTGCAAGCCTATAGTCCGGTCATGCTGACTGGTGACATTTTTGACAGACTGGTGAGGCACCCTAAAATTTTTCAAGCCCTGGTAATTGTGCTATATCTTTTTTTAAGCAGTGGTATGACTAAGGTTTGGCTGTTCTACTGCTTTATAAATTGCCCAACCAGAGTAGCAAAAGTAACCATACATCTGAGGTTTTCTATATGCATACATACAGGTGAAGACAATAACTTACATAGAGCCGAGACCCTCTTGTATATGTAGTATCAGAGCAGAGGCTATATGTTTTTGATCTAAAGCTGATCAGCTGAAGCTGATCTAAAAGCCAATTAAAAGAAATAATAGTGTAGTAAAGTTGGATATAAAAGGTGATAACTCTTTAGTCTCTCTAAGATTTTACTATAATCTGATACATTATATCACCTCTGGCTAGACTTGCTCTTTCACAGCAAATACTATGCACATTACTTCTGTTTGTCGAATTATTCTAATACATCTCCTAACAGATGAAATTTAAACAAAAAGTCAAAATCCTTCTAAACCATCTACAATATAAAGGCCTTTCAGATCATGTAAAATGTTTACATGGGTAGACACAGTTTGACTGAAGGGCTACTAAAAATAGATCATAGGCAATCTGATCTAAAGTGAGAGCCAGCCAAGGCCACTAACACTGGAGTTCTGAACAAGTGAGACACTGTGCAGACCTCTCTGTCCTATACATTTGTGACAGCCTAGGGAGGTGAAATGAGGTAGTGGCTGTTTACATTTGAACAAGAGTACAATGCTGTTTAGATGGCAGAGGAAAAAGGTACAGTAAACAAATTCAATTGCCATAGCCAATAAAGACGGAACTAGACTGAAAGCTAATCTACAAAATTAGGTTTCTAAAAATATTTCATATCACAGCAGCAAAGTGAGATTCTAAAAACATTGTACACGATGTACAAGACTCTGTAGGCAGAATTCTGTCACCTGTCAAGCCGTATCAAAAGAAAAGAACCTTCCCCAAAGATTATTCAATTATTCAAACCTACAATGAAGCATTAAAGGAGTTGACCCCGGAACACAACCCCCCGCTTGTACCTTTCAAAAAACCTGGGGATTACTTCTGCAAAGGACATTGGAATAATGGTCCTCCCTTCACAACTCTTTATATTAAAGTAACCCCATCATCAAAGTCCAAATAAAAGTATTGCCTGTAAAGAAGAAATGAAATACCGACCTCCTGCTGCCTGCCAAATGCCGCACCAGTGCAGAGTAATCCCTGGCTGCAGTCCTCTTCAGAAATTGGTACCAGCGTCCATCTCCTGGCCACCCACAGCATCCACACAGTTGTTCCTTCCACCAACTCCCACTTCACTACTGTGTCCCTCACAATTTTTTCAGCTCATTACAAAATGCAGCCCCCACAGTATGTTCCTTAAAACTTTTTTTGGCTGTAGTTCTCTTTTGGTTCATAGGATTTGCTAATGAGGCTGCTATATGCTGACAGCAGAGAGATACTGCAGCCAGGAAGTATCCTGACAATATAGTCCACCCCGCTGCTTGATAGCTGGCTCTGCCTCTCTAGAGCCAGCTGTGTCTGCCCCCTCCAATGAGTGCTGGAGGAACAGAGAGAGGGGAGAATCCCTGCAGGGGAGCGGTGACTGACAATCACCTTTTTCTGCAGGGAGCAGGCCGTAAGCTGAGCGATCAGTGATTTGTAATTGCTCAGATCTTGATCTATAGAGCCAATGTGTGACAGCTGCAGTGTCTCCAAGTATTGGCAAGAGTACATTTTACTCTCCCAATACTTCCCCTTTAACTCATCAGTCCTAATAGTCTGCAATAAACGACTCTCATGCCTGCAGAACTATGTCCCTAGACATTTGGTCCACAAAAAGACTTAAGGTTAGGCCTACACTTGCGACTAAATCTCTTTGCTACTCAGAGATTTCATTACCTGTTGGCTGTATCCTTGTTTGCAACACATTTAAATCAATGTGCTGCTAATTAGATAATTCACAACAAGTAGTAGGCCAGTATAGACCTAGCCTAGTCTTCAGATCACTTACACAAAAGTGAGCCCCCAGCTTTGTGCCAACCACAAATTGAGGTGAACGCAAGGCTGTGTGTATATTGCAATAAAAGTGTTGTATACTTACTTCACACAGCAATCAGTAGTGTAGCTCCACAGCCCCTTAGTGTGTGTGCATGCTCTTCTAGTGGTCTTCCCTCACTGGCCAGTTACAATGCCCCTCATTCTATGTTCTGTAAAAAAACAAAAACAACATAAAAATATTACCTAAAGTGCATCTAACCCAATAACAACAATGAAAACATTTAATACATTTCAGTTAACAGTCCTTAGATGTCAAGCTTGCAATAGTTTTCATTTTTTAATCTTCGTTACCCCTTTATTTTCACCTTGTGATCCTGCAAGTAACACAGTTCCTGTCCTTAAACGAGAACGCTCACCCACTGTGCAGTATCTGGAAAAGCAGCATTGTCACTCCAGGATGCTCACTCCCGATTTGGATTACAGAACAGCTCCCCCTCTCATCTCCATAACATGGGGGGTTCTGTAGTCAACAGAGGTGAAGTGGGCAGGGCAGAGAGTACAGCAAGTTACGTGTTCCCTGGATTTCTAGCAGGTTTTTTTTTTTGCACTTAAAATATCAGAAAAGACTTTTAATGTTATACTGAACAGATCAAAATGAAGCAAATTAAAGAGTTTTATTATTAGGGTTTACATTGAATTTAAATATGATTGTAGGTTAAAAATATACATCATGCTCAACACAAATACATTGCTAGGAATTGTTAGAAATTCCCGTCACATTTTTTCCAAAAGTAAATATTTAGGCCTGATTCACACCTAGGCATCAGCGTTTTGGCGTGTAGAAATGTGCTTCTTTTGCTGTGCGTTTTTGTGTGCGTACATTAAGTCGCGTGATTTTATGACCAGATTGTGACGCATTGATGTAAATGGAAAAAACGCGTAAAACCAATTGCAACACAGATCTAAGCGTTTTCCTATTGACTCTATGGGGAGAAAATGAGTTGTAATCTGCCAAAAAGAGGCTCATGTACTTTTTCCAGCGACAAGCGTTTTGCTTATTGCGCTAAAACGCTCAGGTGTGAACAGGGGCTATAAGAATGAATATGAATTTTTGGGGGAAGCTTTTTGTCGCACTGAGGGCTAGTTGACACCAGCCACAGTGCTTTCCGGCCCGATTCTGGTCGGAACGCACTGGACTGCATTGCAGTCAGTTCACTTTGTCGGGGGAGGTGCATTAAAGTGAATGGCACTGCAGCCACGCCCTCCGGCCGCACCAGAATGCGTGGCACATCAATGCTTGCGTTCCAGTCCGGTAAAAAAAATAGTGCTTGCAGCATTTTTTCTGACTGGAGCGGACCGGACCGCAGCCATTCATGTGCCTTGCGTTTCTGTGCAGTCGATCGCATTACGGCCGGAGGGCGTGGCTACGGTGCCACTGAGTTCACTGCCACGCCTCCTCCCACAACATCACGTCTTTAAAAAAGAAATCAAGGCAACTGGACTTGCTGTATTTTTCTTGAAGACGTTTCACTGGTCATCTGACCAGCTTTCTCAATCAGTCATTCGGATGACCAGTGAAACATCTTCAAGAAAAATACAGCAAGTTCAGTTGCCTCGACTTATTTTTACAGATATGTCTCAGGTTTGTAACAAGCTGTGAAGAGAACAAGAACATAAAACACAGAGGGGAGGGACCTGTGTCACTAAATAAAGGATCTTACAGCGAGTACAAAAATACAATTTGCTTTCTGGTTCATTGAGGGACACAGGATTCAGAGACAATTGGGGTATCCAAAAGCAGTCCAAGTGAGGGGTGAGCAATTTAGTAACAAAATACTAACAGGTCCAACTATGAAAACAGAAGAAGCAATTGGAGGCTGCTCGCAGCTCACAGA
This sequence comes from Nanorana parkeri, assembly GCF_000935625.1. Classification (NCBI taxonomy): domain Eukaryota; kingdom Metazoa; phylum Chordata; class Amphibia; order Anura; family Dicroglossidae; genus Nanorana; species Nanorana parkeri. The sequence goes on from NW_017307224.1 coordinate 113,249, forward strand.
GCTGACTGAAGGACCTGTGAAAAGGTTAGAATAGAATTCCTGAAACCTTTCCGATACAGGAACTGAGGAGATATCTGCTCAGGCACACAGAAAGATTGCAAGACACAGTGAGGAGGGGGGTGGGATCAGCATACTAGTTTAAGGCCTATAGAAGTCACCTTCTGTTGGTGGGCATCTGGGATGACATCTTTCCAAGTATCTTTGGAAAGTAGGGCCGTCCCTTCATGCCAATGAGGACTTGTCTGAAGGTTTGGGGAATTTGGGGGCCCAGGGGGGGAAACTGGCCTCTTGCCTTAGGTTTTGCCTCAGAGGCTGAAGCCTGGTAGTAATGAAAGGAACTCCCCTTTTCTCAGAGTAGGAGTGATTTTTCCCAGCTTGAGGTCTAGGCTTCTTCTGCTGGGAAACATGGGTACTCTTATCACCAGCTACATCCTTGATGAGGGTGCCCAAGGCATAATAATAAATTTCCTCAAAGGGCATGTGCAGTTAACACGTCTTACCTGTCTATGCCGCAGCCCAACATTTTCACCAAAATGTTCTCTGCATGTTAACGGAGGAGATGCATATGGGGAAAAAAAAGAAAGACAGGAAACATTCACTAACCCATCTACACAGCAATGCGTGACTGTTGACATGAACTTGAATCACACAACATATAGAGGATTAGTGTGGAGTAAAGTTTGATCCCTTGCCATTAGTTTAGTCCATTCCCGTAATATTTGATATACCAACATCACGGTACTGGCAGGTTGCAATGCAGGGCCTGCTAGTATAAACAAAGCAAGAGTCTCCAAATGTTTATCTATGGGATCCTTAAATACTGCCACATCCTCTACAGGAATTATCCTTTTTAAATGTTTTGGATAGAGTGGGTGTCAGAGACCATCTGTTAGTGGGCATGCGTGGAGTCCCATTTTCCATACCATTGGAAAACGGACACTTGCGCGAACGCCACGGAACGGCAGCAGAAAAGCGAGCCAAACGGTGCACAGGAAGTGACACAATATGCTGATGGATCACACCATTTAAACCCAGCCCTCCTGTCTCCAAATTGCTGGATTGTCTTTCAGCTCCCGTGTTCCTGCGATTCCTTGCCTTGTATTGCCAGACTTCCGACCCGGATTTGTTTTTGACCATTCTTGTTTGCTGCCTGACCCTGACCTTGGATCGTTACTGGACTTTGCCTCTGCTTCATCCCTTTGTACCTTGCCTGCCCGTCTGGTGTGACCTTGGCTCGTTTGACATTGAATTTGGATCTTGCCCTGCTCTGCAACCAGCACCTGGACTCCAGCTTGCACGGTGTTACCACCACTGGCACTCGTGCCACTCGCTGTCTGCTTGGACTTTGTCCCCAACTCCAGAGTCCTTGTGATATGAGGTGCAAGGGAGGCCTCCTCATACATTCCGTCTCCAACCAGGTACGTGACAGTGGGGGAGAAATAGATCCTCTGCTGTCTGTGTGAGATAATGGTTCTGGGGGGGAAGGCACTGAGGTACGCTTATTTCCACCACAAGCTCAGTGACCAAAGGTCACATTCCAGGCTGGCCCCACAATTGTCCAGTCCCATGGCTCTGGGTACAGCTTCCAAAACTATTGTTGAAGATACGCAGGTCCGGATAGCCGCAGAGACAAGCTCAAGCAGCTTGAGAATGAAGTATTGATTGAAAAAAATGGCAAGCAATAGCGGTTAAGCGCTGTCCACATTTGTACGCCGCAGGAACTCACGCATTTCCGCAACACATGCAAGCACGCGTGTTGTGTATTGGTGGCCTGCCGTTCTATGAACAGCACTTTGCCAACAAGCGTGTGTTGCAGCTCACCACAACACATAGCAATGCATTACAAAAAGGTATATGCACCTTTTTTAGTTGGGTTTGGTGCCGTGGCAGGCCCATTGAAAGAAATGGGCTGTCTAAGTGCAATGCAAGTTAATGCTCTTCAATGTGCGTTAACTTTCTGCAGTGCACAGATGAGAACCTAGCCTTAAATTCACCTCATTTAAGAAAAGACGGTAATACGCTTAGTACACTGAGAAAATTGAGGCATGCTAGGAGAGGGAGGGGTATACCAGGCTAGCCCAAAACCTCCCATAGGCTGCAGTATAACCCAACTGTCTCTGAATCCTGTGTCCCACAAAGAAAGACAGAAATACAATTTTGGCTGGAGTTGGTCTTTATCGTTACAGTTATTAAACCGTGCAGCATGCTTTTGCCAGTACTAGCCAGAGATTATGTGTTGCTACCACAGTCTTCATGTTTTTTCCAGAGATTCTTGGTTTTTATTTTAGAGAAAGAGTCAGTCTGTGTTGTCAGGTTTTATTCTGGACAATAAAGTGAAACAAGAAAGCCCAACATGACTGCTTTATGCGGCATCCCTCAGACAGGAAGCAGTCTGGAGAATTTCAGCTTGAGCAGTGTTTATAAAGTCTGCCTGAAACACTTGAAAGACAAAAAGCTCATGAAGGGGACTTTAGCTACATCCTGCTTTCCTAGATTTTCATTCTGAAGGAGAACTGCTGAGTGTGCAACTGCTGTAATCCTAACTATGGCTATATTAAATAATTATAATCTCATGAAAAATGCAATCATATTTTTTTTTTTACTGCCCTGATGACAAACCTGCATTTACACATACAAACCGCTCTACAGCAGTAAAGCTGGGGGCACACATAGACCGCATGACCTATTCTGTTCTGATAATCTCCAAACCTTCCAGACACATTATCATCCAATATATAGAATTTATATAGCTAAATGAACTGCATGTATTTCAGACTTTGCATTTATATATTTTACAGCTGACTGTATAAAATAGTCATGGCCTTAATCTTGTAACTATATACTGTAGCCATGCAAGTGCTCATGTGGGTACAATACGTTTGTTCTATCCAATCAGGGGTGGCATGTTAAACTAATACTGCAGTGTTAAATCATATCCAACCCCAAAAGCAAAAATATTATATAGTGCAGCTTACCAACCCATAAATGTGGTGACTGCTTTCATTTTCCTTTTTTAAGCTTTTTTCCCCTTTGTTTCACCGGGCGATCCGGCCAGTAAGTCTGTTATTTTTCAGCCTACTTTAACCTCCCTGGCGGTCTGATTATTTCCTTTTTTTGTTTCTATTTTTTCTACTTTTAAATTTCCCGCCGGTTCGGCACCTCTGCGACGCGGACGCTCGCAAGGGTTAGAACCCGGAAGACGGATGCCGGCATCGGCCGGGGGACACAGCAGGGATCGTAGACATGTAAGTAACACGCTGTGTAATCTCGAGTGTTGCTCGGGGTTACCGCTTTTGGTACTGAAAATTTACCCCGAGCCACAGTCGGGATTACCGCCAGGGAGGTTAAAGCAGACTGACCTGTTCAGCAAAGGTGGCAGTTCGAGGGTTGAGACAAACCATTTATCACTGACAGCAGTGCCTACAGCTTGTATTCATTTATGTAAAACATTTATCCCCAAGAAGCGGTTACTGTAACTACTCATTGTTAAGTGTTATTTGAAGTTTGGTTTTAATTTATAAGGTGAAGTCCATCTAAATCTTCTATTACATATAACACTACCCTCTGCACAGGTTGACAATGCTGCTGTTCAAGGGTACCTCCACTTCTGCCTTGCAGCACTGAGGGTCCCTGGTTCAAATACCGGTCAGGACACTATCTGCAAGGAGTTTGTATGTCCTCCTGTGCTTGCGTGGGTTTCCTCCAGGTACTGCGGTTTCCTCCAACACTTCAAAAACATGCTGGAAGGTTAATTGGCTCTTGTTTAAATTGGCCTTGTATGTATGCATGTGAGATAGAGACCTTAGATTGTAAGCTCCTTGAGAGCAGGGACTTATGTGAATGTGCAACTATGTAAAGCACTGTGTGAATGGTCGGTGCTATATAAATACCTGTAATAAATAAATTAATTGACAGTCCCAGCCAGCTGTCAAAGCCTTTCTCTGTGTGAGGTACAATGACAACTCATCTGGTTGGATTGTTTTGTGATCACCATTATTGGTTGTGATCTACAGTTATACATTGTCCAGCACAATGTCCTGTCAGCCTTTGTACTAGCAGATAGCTCTTACATATGCATCATACTCTTATATAGGTCATGATGGCCATGGTGTACAATAAAAAAAATGTGACTAGCTTTACGCCATTGCTACATTTATAAAAAACAAATTAAGAACACAAAAGTTGTGGCTAAGACCTGAGTAATAGGCACCACACCCCTAGGACATTGATAGAAAACAAATAGCAAAGATGGGGTTTTTAGGCACCAGTTGAGAAATCCAAACAATTCCTAGGTATAAAAATGTATTTATTTTGTAGCAATAAAAATCAGAAATTGATAGCTAAAAAAATCAGACCTCTAATATGATACCTCCTTTAAAAATCACTCCACTCCATTTGACATCAAAGCCAGGGATACATAGAATAAATAATTAATATTGCACAATTCATATAAGAATAGAATTCACAGTTACACAATTCATGGATGATGGAATCAAAAAAGGTTCTCAAGTTTGTAGTTCAACCAGTACTGGCTATTGAAATGGAGGAGTCATGTGAAATCACAACACGTTTCACGCTTGACAGCGCTTTCTCAGGAGATGGAGGAAATCTGGGTAATCAGAGAGGTCAATGAGCAGATTATAAAATTCCAGAGTCACATAAAAATGAATAACCAGGTGAAAATATCACCAATTAAACAAGTAAAACATGTGCATCCAGCCGGACCAGATCGGGCGGAACCCAGAACTCAGGGAGAAACCAGGTGAGGATTGGTGCCCCAAACAAGCGGTGGAAAATAGGAGCTGTAACATTGGTGGAAAACCCTAAACCAGCAAGATAAGAGGACAATTCAATACTAGGGCTAAAACTAGATATCCCCAAGTAATATAGATTAATGACAGTAGTAATAACAGTTCTAATGGCTGTACAAACAAAATAACCATAGTCAATGGATTACCACATATACATATGAGTAAAACAGGCAAATAGTCAGCCAGAGTCATAGATAGAAGAGGGCCAAAAATTCCTAAATGTAGCCTAAAGATGTCTCACCAAAAAGTCCCACTGATGTTAAGGAAGTTTTGCCCACCAAGGCACCCACAGGCACAGGGAACCCCAATGAGGAAAGCCCCGCCCCCGCCGCACAATCTGGGAGCATGATGAGGAAATGGAAATACACTACAAAAGTACATGCTACAAAATAAAGACATTTTTATACCTAGGAATGGTTTGAATTTGTCGAATGGTGCCTAAAAACCCCCATTTTTGCCATTTGTTTTCTATAAAAAAACAAATGCAACATTTGAAATGTACTGAACACGGTATTTCTATTATAACAGTTATACAGGAACACTGATCTGTATCAAGCCTTCAATAACACTGTGTCAAAGGGTGACCTCTGTAGTAAACAACTAGGCTGAAATACATGATACTGTCACATATCTGCCCAAAATGCTTTGCCTTATGAATTATTTTCCTGTCCTACACCAGCATTTCACAATAGAAACCATGGAGAATATTAGATTCAGGAAAAAGCAGGTTCTCCAGCGTTTTCTAATGTATTAGGCCCGGCAACATGGAAAAGTACACTTGCTTTCTGCTTTGCATTTATCAGCTGATTTTCATGCGCCCTTCACCCATAAAGGCCAACTAGTTTATTACCTGCTGGTTTACTGAAGTCGAGATAAGTCACAATATTATGTAAGGTTCACTACAATACAGACCTCACTGTGACATTTATGTAGGACTATAAGCCATGTGTAATGTTATCATAATTTCTCAGGGTAGATTTACAATTATCACTTCAAAGAACTCCATGCAATCAAAAAAAAGAACCCTTGCAGTGGGGTTACCCCTGCACTTTAAGGGTTAACTGTTTGTTTTGGTCTAGGGTCTAACAAAAAGAAAATACATTCATCTGATCCTCGGTCCTGCTTGGCTGCTAGACCGATCCCTGCATACTGTTCCCCCCTGGGCTCTGAGGACCTGTGAAGTCATCACGTCTAATGCAACTGCTTTGGACATGAGGGCTCCAAGGGGACATTCCACAGCCAGAGCAGAGGAGTGAAAGCGGAGTGGTCACTGCCCCAGGACCAAGGATCGAGTGAGTGTATTGTCTATATTCCAGCCCCTAGACCAAAACAAGCAGTTAACCCTTGCAGTGCGAGGGTTTTAAATGCCAGGAGTTCTTCTGTAAAGCAGAAGTATTGGGAGAATAAAATATAGTCCTTCCAATACTTTGAGCCGGCGTGTGACACTGCAGCTGTCACATGCTGGTTCTGTAGATCGAGAACGGAGGGATCACAAACCGCTGAATGCTAAGCTCATGGTCTTTTCCCTGCAGAGAGTGGTGATTGTCCCCGCAGGGACTCCCCCTCTCCCCTCTCTGTTTCACCACCATTGATTGGAGGAACAGGCAAGGGTTTGGGGAGGGCACAGCTGGCTCTGGCTCTAGAGAGGTAGCGGGGTTGATCCGGACGATATTGTCGGGACCTTTCCCAGCTGCTGTGTAACTCTGCGCTGTCAGCATATAGCGGGTAGTGGTAAACGTACTCCTTTGACCTAAAAGAGGACTAAAGCCAATAAAAAGTCTGGACACCCAATTAAACATTGCCTTAGAGATGGCAAAGCTTGAAATGAAAGTACCTAAATATTGTTTTGGAAAACAGATATGATCTTTTTTTTTTTTAAGCAAAAGCCCTGAAAATGTTTAGAATGAAATATTAGGAATTCACTGATCTGCAGTATGTGGTGTCACTGTATGCGGACAGGCTATGTGACCTTAATTTGTAATCCTCTCAGGATTTACTGTACGTAATCCTCTGCTCAAATAACAAATCTAGAGATAGAAATGCATGCTTTCCCTAGATGCCATTCAACCTACGCTCACAATGACTAACACAAAATAGGTCTTTACATTTGCATTTATTTAATAAGATAAAGTGTACTACTGTGTGGACATGGAGTATTCAAAGCACAAAAATTGACTTTATTACTTTTCTAAACTGATGAGACAACCGGTTATTTACAAGTTTTCATTTTTTAGGTATTATTAGATCATGAAATCGGAAAATGTGAATGGCCTTATTAGCAACAAAGAGCACCTTTATGTTACACGGTAGGGGGGACAGGTCCCGGTTACATGTGAACATCTATGGCAGGTGATTAGGATGGCTTCCTAGCTGTGAAGAATCCATAACAATTGTTAGTACGAGGTGGAGTCTGTTTTTTTACATTGCTGCACATTTTATCCAGTTTTACTTAAAGGAGAACTATGGGGTTAGGGCTTTTCCCCATAGTTCTCCTAAGGGTAACGGGAGGACACAAACTAGCGTCCTCCCTTCACCCTAAGCTCAGTATACCGCGAGCTACAGCTCGCGGTACACTGAGATGCAGCAGCCGGAACGGATCCCGACAATTATGTCTGGATCCACCCAGCTGCGTGAGTGACAGCTGGCTCTGCCTATCTAGAGGCAGAGCCAGCTGTACCCGCCCCCTCCCTCGTCCGTACCGCCAGTCAGCGCTGGAGGATCGTACAGGGGAGGTGGGAATCCAGTCCCTTCCCTGTCACGGCTCTCTGCCGGCACAGGATCGTGAAGTGAGCGAGCGCCGGTATGTGTTCGCTCACTTATCTACTGAGCTGACCTGTGACAGTTTCATTGTCACTGGTCGGCTCAGATTATGAGGCTGAGTGAAAATCACTCACCTCATAATTCTCCTTTAAAGTATGCCCAGTAAAGTAATCCATTAATCTTTTTTGCCCAAGCACCTACAGTCATCATGTTTTCAAACAGCTGACCCTCGGCTTAGCTTCCCTGAACTGCCCATTGAGTACAAGATCGCAAGGGAGAGCAGTCTCAAGCAACTATATATATCTACTAGTTTGGAGAAGGGAGGGGCAGGGGAGTGACTTGTCTTGCGGTGCCTGTGTGTTTGTGGAGACACACACAGCTTACTAGCACAAACACGGGTGACTCCATAGGACCCTGCAAGGGAAAGGAGCCATCCAAAAACAGAATATCAGGGCCAGTGCTCAGGGGACTCTGCAGGAAATTAAATCTTTTAAAGATCAAGCAGCATCTATTGTAAGTGCTATAATCATCATTTGAAAAAGCTTAACAACCCTTTGACAAGAATATCACTTTAAGATAAGCATCTCAATGGATACATGTTGTGGGGCCCTAACTGAGAATGCAAGTACATACGTTGGCTATTTTTTGCGTCCACACGTGGAAGCACTAACTTCGTATGTAAGGGATACCCCCCACTTAAATTTCTCAAATAAATGATTTAGAGGTCCCTGAAGGAACCCTTTTGGTAGGACTGGATGTGGAGGCCCTATACTCCTCCATACCCCATTCCAAAAGGGATAGACAGGATTAAAAAGGTTTTTACTTCCTTGGGCATGTCAGAACATAACCACAATGTCTTTCTCATTCAATTATTACAATTCATTTTGACTCACAACACTTTCTCTTTTGACGATAGCCTCTACCTCCAGGTGTAGGGAACAGCCATGGGAACACAGTGTGCTCCTTCCTATGCTAACCAGTACCTGGGGGTATGGGAAGAGGACATCTGGTCCAGGGACGACGTACCTATGCCACATATTATCCTGGCATAGGTACATATATTACATATAATATGTAATGTGTATGTAATGTGTATGTATATGTAATGTATGTATGTTACATATAACATATATATAGGACGATATTCTGATCCTCTGGACCGGAGGAAAAAGACTTCTAAAAGATTTTGTAGATGTTTTGAATTTAAATGATCTAAATCTCAAATTCACTATGGAAATGAATGAGTCACCGTTAGCCTTTCTGGATGTCTTGATCTGCAAGAGCACTGCAGGGAGACTATATACCAAACTATATAGAAAAAGCACTGGTGGGAATTCACTTTCAGAAGCCAGCAGTGCTCACCCTGTAAGTTTGAAAAATAGCATCCCATACCTGAGGGTAAGACGCAATTGCAGTTTGGACAAAGACTTCGAAACAGAAGCAAGAAATTTGAGGGACAGACTGAAACGAGGGTTTTCTGACAAAATCCTACGAAAGGCTTACAATAGAACAAAAAATTATCATAAATCAAAATGGGTAAAAAATAAAAAAGGGACCATCTAGTATTAATCCTTACATATAATAATAACCAACATCAAGCGGTTCGGGACATACTAACCAAACATTGGCACTGCCTCTTAAAAGATTCTAGAATTTCAAAGTTTCTGCAAAAGAAACTTACAGTAATCTACCGGAGATGTCCCTCCTTAAAGGATAAGTTGACCACTAGTGAGTACAGAAGAAATAAAAAGTTATCCTGTTGTAAATACCCAGGTACATATCAATGTCAGAAGTGCAAGTTCTGCAGTTTCATCCAGGTAGGATCAGAGATTATCACCCCCAGGGGATACAGGATCAAAAGCAAACATTTTGCCAATTGTGAAACAAGGGGGGTTATTTATCTCCTGATTTGCAAATGCAACATGTTTTATGTCGGTAAAACCAAAAGAATCTTGAAGAACAGAATCTCTGACCATGTCTCTGACACTAAGGCACAGGATTTAAGATCTCCTATTGCCAGACACATGGTACAAACACATGGGGGAAGTACCCAGGGGCCCCCGTTTCTTTGTCCTGGATAGAATACACTTGTCCAATAGAGGGAGAGATTGGGACAAGTGCTTGCTCCAAAGGGAATGCAAATGGATTAATTCCACAAGATCCCATGAAGAACCTGGCAACAATGATGCCATCAATTTTAGTTGCTTCTTATAATCCGAGTCCCTTTCCAACTATAATATTACCGTGTGGACCTATATGGTTATGATAGGGCCAATGTGATTTTTTCTTTAGTTATCAATATTATATTTGTTATTTTTGTTTTTGTCATTGCTATACTGGATATGTGATTTGGTGAGATCGGGATGATGTGAACGATCCATCGATATATCTGTAGATGCATATACTGAAAACCACAAACTTACAAATATATATCGAAAAAATTCGATTTAATAAAATTCTGCATTTAATATACAGTGTTACAAGGTAAAGGTAGTTACTACATATAACCTTATGAGATGTGGTGTCTGATATCTACGGTGTCCTCTATGTCATCCAGATCCTCCTTTGATTCTCCCTGTTTGATTCCTTTCGATATAGATAGTATTGCTGTCCTATATACACATTTATATGCATTCACGACAGCCCAATCTGTTATAAATCGGTAGCCGTTTAAAATATAACACTTATTCGGTATTTTACATGATCATTGACCACATTGAATGTCTTCCGGTTTGAGGAATATGCCCTACGGGGACACACATAGGAATTCAATGTTCTCAAATGTTTTCAATTAAAGAGATTGCTTTGAGCACTTAAATACGGTAATTAGAACCCTTGCCTAACAACGCCCTTTCTGACGAAGCACCGGTGGGGGGTGAAACGCGTCTTAGGCGTGGGCTAGGTGTTTTGTATTGACTGCCTCGGCCAAAGGCCGCCCTGTATATTTGCTTTTTGTTACACTTTATTTGGGGACTGTTAAGCTCAGAGTTGTTAATAAGGATTAATATCTGACCTACATGCTGATGTTTGGGAGCAGAACAGTACCTAGAAACCATCGATCCAGCTAAAGAGAGTGCCCTCCGGTCTGGACACAGCTACCAAACAAGCTAGAGCATATGTTCAGTAAAGGCGGAACATCCACAATGGATAAGACAAGCCGAGAAAGAGATATTGGTCTCCTGAACCTTTTGCATCTAGGAGCGGATCAACGCTATGTGAATGGCGATACCTGCCTGGTCTCAAGATTCATCTATATAAACGAGACACCACAACGGATTAAGCATAAGAAGGTAAATTTTCAATCCAACCAGGAGGATTTCTTTCTTTTGTTCTGGATATAGCCAGCATACAATCCAAAACACACGTTCAGTAAAGGTTAATCTCAAAAGCAAAAAGCCGAGATAAGGTTAAATATCTCCTGAACTTTTCCTGCATCTACAGTTCAGTAAAGGCCAATTTCAATAGCAAAAAGCCGAGATAAGGTTAAATATCTCCTGAACCGCTCCTGCATCCACAGCTGGGCTCCTACATACCCCGGTCTCCTGATCCTGACCCAAGAGTGAGGATACATTACTGTGAGTGCAACATTTATTATTCAAACGAAGCCTTTTGACTTTATTTATCCGTTCTTTTTTTCTTCATCAACATTTTCTCATACACATGTATGCTAATTTTTTGATCTAGGAGACTGACATTCTCTTTTTCCAACTCTGAGATTTAGAGTTCACAGATACCCTTCTGATATTTAACATTACGGTGAATAGGTATACAAGCATCCCAGGGCGCACCTTATATATTCTTCTTACAAATATAAATGTATGTTTATATACACTTGCATTGTCTAGGATACCAGCCGAGAGCAGTCATATATGTGATGTTTATATCTTTGTTTGGTCTTTTTGATACGTTAACATTTTAATATATCTAGAAATAAATTAATTTTTTACAATAATTTTGTTTTACACTTTGTAACCATGGTGGGATCCTATTTTGAGGAACATTTGTGCTTTTGCTATTATAACAGGGGACCCACCGTTTGAATTGAATACGCTCTGTGTCACTAACTTCACACTTTGAAAACCTTCCCTTCCCCATTTGTATATCTTGGATACATGAAATAGTCTTTATGCACAAGACAGAAGGAGGTTAAGTTAATGTCTGTACTTGGAGTGCAGAGGATTATAGGGTAGCCATATTCGTAATAGCCAATGTCTAACCAAGAATAAGTGTAAAGACAACTGTCCAACTCAAGAGCAATAGGACCCACCACAGTCATCTACATGGTTTTCATATGCTTTCTTCCCAATGCATGAAAAAGGGAAGTTGCGCCCCAAATACACAAATATTGTGTAATATTTTTGATTCCACAATATATATATATATATATATATATATATA
>NW_017307224.1:125558-140244 GCF_000935625.1 Nanorana parkeri
TATATACAGTATATATATATTATATATATATATATATATATATATATATATATATATATATATAATTTGTTTTAATGAATACATACAAACATAAAGAAGTGACAAATGGTTTCATGAATGTCAGCTTTATTTATGTGATGCTGGGCGTGGTAGATAGGAGTAAGTAAGGTCTACCAGTCTATCTAAGTATGTAGAGTGATAATGATTTTACAATTATTGGTTATATTTATTTTGGCATCCTCCATTTAAAATAACCATTTCATAATATAACGTGGTACCATGGCCATACAGCTGCTTATAAAAGAAGAAATCCTTAGCATATACAAAGCACTGTAATGTGCGTCATAAATGTTTATCACTATGCTAAGTTCGGGACGTTTTTGAATGGACCACAAAGTGCAGCTGTGGTATTGAGTAATGCAGCGGAATAGAACTCCTAAAAGGATCCATTTATAATGGAAAGTGGATATTGGTATTTGTTGTCCATTATGCTTCTGGGTACTACTGCAGTCTGCATTTTGTGGCCCACTCACAAAATGCAGGCCACAGTATGAAGTCTGCGGCATTCTATAGAGTTCTCTTTAGTTAACCCAGCAGAGAGAACCCTGTGATCAGAGAGGAGCTGATCATATGGGGATTTCCGCTCACTTCCTGCCTGGTGAAATGTCATCAGTAGGACAGTAGGTAAGGTTAAATCTCTCTTATAGAGACCAGGATAGCAGGGAAAACCCGTCTCCCCTTACCCGTTTCAAAAATTAAAGGAAAAACTTTTGGGCTTGACATACACTTTAAGGAGGTGGATAACACATTTGGGACACCTTAATGCCCTATGGTTTGCTTGAAACATAATGTTATCTGGGCTACCAAAGATAACAGAACCTTGAAATTTTTTTTTATCTGCTCATATGCCACTCTCCATATCAAACTTGCCAACCCACATCCAGACGTCAGATGCAGTACTGCATTCTTCTTCTACCCTGGGGCTGGCCACAGCCTGTGCTCCTCTTCAATCTGTGGCTTCCCGTGAAGTAGAAAGAACCATGGAAAATAATGTTATCCCAGTCTCCATCTAGTGGTCAGGGTAGTCATTCTCTACAGCTGTGACCTGAGACTACGAGACAACTTCACAGGGAAATGCAGGCAGAAACTAGATCAGAAGACAAGGAAAAATTGCCTGGCTGCAGGTATACTGGGGAAATGGCAAAGTACTTAGCCTGCAAATGAGGTCCGTTTATTGCATGAAAACTTTTATTAGAATGACAGTGGGAAATGAGACAGAAAATGTATTTTAAAAAGATACATAAGCACTCTCATTGAAAAATAAAAAAACTTCCAAGGAAGAAAACTTGTAGACAACAAACATGTATACTCAACTACAAAGGCACCTTTGTTATTTTTAGAACAGCAAATGGCCCTGACACTCCAGTCCTTCTGACCCACCTGGCAACGCAAGTCAGACACAGACAATGAAAATACGCACCAGGCAACCTGCAACTAATATCACAAAACTTAAACAGTTACACATAGTAGTTAGAATTCTCGCTGCAGTTGACTGGATAGCTGCTACCATGGTCTACTTTTGCTCCAGTTTATGTAAATGACCCTCTATGCATTGCTTACTATGGGCACCAAACAATTAGAAATGAGTCTTGTGACTTTAAAAAGAACATCCAATGGGTTCACCTTCCCTATTGTATGAAAATATGAAAGCTTACAGACCTATTGTGCTTCTCACTCCAGCTAAAGGCATGTTCTTGCAGAATGACCTATATAATGCTGAGAGTATTTCAGGTATCTGGCTTGTGGCACAAATTTCAGCATATAATCTCCTGACATCAGGAAAAACAGATTAGGTATCAGATGTGTCTGCATATACCTTCAGCAGCTTGCAGTTGTCGTGGATATGCTTGAATACCTAGGGCATTCTAACGAGGCAAAACTCCTACAAGTCCATGTAGTATCAAAGATTGCCTGCTCCCACCTCCCACACAGTCCTGCTGGCCCAACACTTCAATACATGCATGGAAACAGGTATGTGCAGAAAACAGGGTAAAGTAGGCATTTCTGGCACTACCAAAAATTGCCAGAGCTTTGCCCAATCAGAACAGCCCAGGGACTTGGGCGCATTGGTGGGACTTTAGGCTCCTATACGGATGTAGGTGTGTGAACTCTATATCTAAAAGTGACAGTCACTTAAATCAAAGACTTTAATTAAAAGTCTTTAAAAATACTATTTTTAAAAGGTATATGTAAAAGGCATGTTTTATACTTTGGATTTGGAGTAGGAAAGGGTAACAACTAGAGGTGCACCGAAATGGAAATTTTAAAACCGAAATAAAAAAAATGTAAAATGTTGGGCCGAAACCGAATGTTTTTTTTTCTAACTTTTTCAAATATTTTTTATAAACTTTTTACATTTTATTTTTATTAAATATTTTTATTTTACTTTTAGATGCTTCGGGGAAATATTAGGGGTCTAAACATACCCCTGATATTTCCCTATTAAAATAGAAAAAAAAATCCTCAATCTCTTTTTCTGTATCCCCCGTTATCAATGAACAGGAATCCTCTATACTGAGTGTTCCTGTTCATTCGAAACATGACGACAGAGTATGTTTACTATAACCACGATCATGAATGAACAGTAGGTGATGTAGATCACTTCCATTATTCAGAATTGAGGATATAGTAACCATACTCTGTCCTCAATTATTTACAAACACTCAGCGATCACTGAGTGTTTGTACCTCGCCGGAGAGCTCAATCTGACAGCTGACTCTTCCCCCGCCCCACCTCCTGTGACAGCGCTGGCTGTCCTCGCCCCCAACACTGCCCTCCTGATCTGCCACAGAAAGCTGAGCGGTGTGGGAGGAGAGACACTGGCCACTCACAGTGCTCTCCTGACACAGCGCTAGGCCGCCTGTGACAGTTGCTCTCCTCCCCGCTGGGACACAGAGCAGCAACCAACGGGGAGGAGAGAAAGGACGGATGCCCGCGCTATATCGGCAGAAAAAATTGCACTTTCAGCATTTCTCCAAAAGTGCCATTTTCAGCCGATATGTTTCGGAGGCCGATATATCGGTGTATCCCTAGTAACAACCATCACCAGGTCTTATTGCCATCTGTGTCTCATTGGGTAGATTTTCCTTCCCTTCCTGTCCTGTAGTCTTAACAGGAAATAAGAGGATATCTTTCCAATTTAAGGGAAATTCCCTCTTAGACACCCATCAGAAAAACAAGTGTCCCTTTCGGAAAATTGATTCCTTTATTCCTCGGCAGCTCGGTACACAAGTTCAGCAAAGTCCTCTGCCACTATAAAGTAGGTCTGCGCCTATGCGCAGAAGTTACATAATCCTGACCCTGATAATCAAAAGGCAGAAGACACCAAAACCAGAAGACCTGGAGTAGGTGGAGCGCCAGGGATGAAGGAGATGCCGACATTGCCACGCTGGAGGGGACTGTCTCAAAGGCAAGTCTGCTATAATGTGCTAAAATGCTGTGCAAATTTTATTTTGTGTTGGCGGTATACTACTAGTGCCAGGGGTTAAAGGGTTAAGGATTAAGGCTAATATTAAAGCTGGCCATACACTTCACCTTTTTCTCGTTCAGTCCCACAATGTAAATAGTGTGGATAGGGGAATTTCGACATTCCCCCTGCACCCCATCGACACTGAGCTATTGTATTCTCACAGTGGAAGATGTGGCGCTGTCAGTATTCCTGACTAGAGACTGTAGCTGATTGACTGTAGTCACAGTTCAGCCAAGAATTTAAAAAAAAATTATTGTCAAACTGGGGGGTCCCGATGGAACCACAAACTACTTGAATTTTGCAGCAGGACTCGACCATAATTTGAGAAGTGTATGGCCAGCTTAAGGGGCACTACAAACACATGCTCATTCCACTGACAGCGCAGGCTGCACACACAGCATTGAAAACACTGGCCACCAATGTACCCTCAAAAATGTTACAGTTCATCCGTCACTTTACCCATTCAGAAAACAGTTTAGGCCTCATTTACATGGAGTGTTCCGGGGTGCCTGCAGCAAGAACCTACAGATTCCTGCAGCAGGAATGCCCGATGTCAGCATTCAGATGTGGACACTATTGAAGCATTCAGATGTGAACACTATTGAAGTGATTGAAGCATTCAGATGTGGCCACTTATTGAAGTGATTGAAGCATTCAGATGTGGCCACCTATTGAAGTGAAAAGAGAACTAAAACCAAACCTTTTTTTTGGCTTTAGTCCTCTTTTGGGTCACAGGAGCACATTTACTAATATTTGGCTATTGCCCTCTATTTCCCGACAGCGCAAAGCCGCCTGAAGCCAGGAAAGATCCCGACAGTATTGTTGGATCTTCCCCTCTGCCTGAATAACAACTGAGCCAGCCTCTCTAGAGCCAGAACCAGCTGTGCCCGCCCCCTCCCAAAACTTGAGGAACAGAGAGAGGGTAGGGAGGAATCCCCGATAGTCACCGCTCCTGTTTGTGATTGCTCAGCTCTCCATCTACAGAGCTGGCATGTGACTCCTGCAGTGTCTTACAATGTCCTACATTTTACTCTACCAATACCAAATGGTACAATTACACATGTTTTGGAATAGATGACTGTCACTGGACGCACCTAACAAACCCAAATCACTGGAGATACATCAGTTGGGGTGGATGAGCTTTACTTGGACACTGCCGTTGTGCTCTAAATGGGCAAGGTGACAGTGTCTCTAAAAAGGACAATTCCGCCCAAAACCATTATTTCAGTTGCTCATCTGTGAATGGATTATTTTGCTGGCTACACCCCAGGTGGGAGTGTCTCTGCTGACTCCTATACGGCCATAATGATCACTCTCTTTCACATATATTATTAAAAAAAGAACTTTATTAACCGCAAGGGTTAACTGCTCGTTTGTGTCTAGGTTAAACAAAAAAAAAGTTATACTCACCCAAACCTGCGAGCTATCTTGTTCTTAGACCAGTCCCAGGAGCCTCTGTACCCCTTCTCTGCAGCGCTCTATGGTCCCGTAAATCATCATGGTTATACACAGTGTATAGACGTGAGGATGCTGAGGAAGGTTTCACTGCTGCAGTGTAGGAGGAGATAGGCTGGAGGGAGTACTGTGACAGCTGGCCAGCTCCGGTGAGTAGAACTTTGTTCATTTTGTCTCTAGACAAAAACGAGCACTTAACCCATGCAGTGCGGGGGAAGCCATTCTGACTTTCTAAAAGTCTTGGTAGCCTCATAACTTGTGGTTCTGGAGAAGGGTATCTGGCATCCCCAATGCATAATGCAGAAAACAAAAAGTGATTTAACTAACCAGTAAACACACAAAACACATGTGTTACACTATATCAGAATAATAAGATAAAAGTATCTATCAAGACCTTGTCAAATCATGACACAACACCCTGACATCACTGCCAACTGCTGACTATTACAATTCCAGAACAGCTCAAATGCTGCGGTCACACCTACATAGTTATATGTGAGGGATGATTACAGCGTTAATGGTATGTTGTCAGAAGCAATTAGCCCAAAATCAAAACAAATAAATATCACTTTAATGGGGAATCTACCACTGAGGGCCCGTCCACTAAAATGCTGTGTTTTAGAGGACGGGCTAGTGTGCTGTGACAGCTTCAGCAGTGTGTGTTGTATCGCACACTGCCAGGGAGATCATTGTTTACATTTCTTTCTTAACTTGATTGGTAGTGCACAATGTGTACACTCCATTTAGGCCCTCACACAGCAGCGTGGTGTGCTGCTCTGCCGTATGGTGACCAGCGGTGACATCCAGTGCTCTCCACGTTGTAGTGAGAACAAGGCACATAGAGATCAAATGTTGTGTCCTAGTGGTGACCTGCATTGATCTGCAGGAAGAGATACCATTCTCACTTGCAAAAAACAATCTGAGCAATATAACTAAATGCAAAACCTTTTCTTAGATTTGGATAGAGTGGTGATGGGTTAGAACCACTGTCAGATTTTTTTTTTTTCGCTGAGTGTTTGCATTGGCTCTCCTTTCTGACAGCTGTCACAGGAGGCTGACCGAGCGGTGCAGGGAGGAGAGCTCAGCCTCCTGTGACAGTCTGGGCTATATCAGCCCCCCCACTGTGATAGGAGGCTGAGCGGTGTGGGAAGAGAGACTCTGGCCGCTCACAGCGCTCGGCCGGCTGTCACAGTTTCTCTCCTCCCCACTGGGACACGGAGCAGCGCCCAGCGGGGAGGAAAGAAAGCTGGGATGCGCCGCTATATCGGCAGAAAAATGGCACTTTCGAAATGTAGCCAAAAGTGCCATTTTCGTCTGATATGTTTTTGTGGCCGATATATCGGTGCATCCCTAGTTAATAGTTAAGGTACGTGAATGGATTTTTAAAATTAGAGGCTGGCCATACGCTGTATGAATTTTAGCTGGTTCTTGATAAAGCGGCCAAAATTCACGGCACCCTTTTGTCCAGTATCCCATGGTCAGCTGATCGAAATCCTCTAACGAACAGAGCCGGCAGCCAATGAGTTGCCGGTTCTGTTTGGGTATTCTGACGGCAGCCAGCAGCCTCTGTCAGAATACAGTAAACTCCCCATTATCCGGCATTCAAGCAACACAAACATTTTGTGGACATAATATGTCCTTGATTTTGTTTGCCGGTGCCTTGATAGACACGTGTCCACTAAAACATTTTAGCAACCTAATTTTTTTAAGTTGCTAACAAAATTGTCTGTTTACAACTTACTGCTGACTAGTGGCTAAATTCCGCACTTGAATGTAAACAATGAGGACCAATAGCCAGCCTGCTATTGGCTATTGCAAATTGCAATAGCAGGCTGGCTATTGCACCCGCCCACTGTGCAGGGGAGAGGACCTGAGAGAGAACTATCTCTCTCAAGGCCTTGAGTTGCATTACTTTCTATTAACTCTAAAGCAACTAGAAACTAGTTATCTGGCATCTACCGTTCCCTGTGGGTGCCGGAAAACTGGGAGTTTACAATGCAAACAGCAGGAAATTCCTCGTTAAGCGCTTGTAAGCATTGATGGAAGAATCGGTAATATGTTCTACATTCAGCCCGCAGGTTGAAGAAAATATTACAATGTAGGACAGCTTAACTCCTGTGTTTAGTGTCACTTTAAGTCTATAAAAGAGGAAGTAAAGTGAAATCTCCCTAATAAGACAAAGATCACAAAAAAAACAAAAATCTGAAGTTTGTGTCAACACTTTATTGGGGATTTACAAGTAAGGTCCCTCTAACGATATGTTCCACTGGTCGCTGCTGCTTGTGTCTCAATACATGTGACTTACTGATGTCACCACTACATTTCCGTCAGGGATAGAGCACAGTGATCACAGCAGGTTTCTTGCTCAGCAGCTTTTCTATTCATAAAACATCTGGTATACTTTCAAAGAATCTGAGACATTATGCGATCGGACAAGGCGTGTATGAATGTCACAATCTCCTCTTGGCCATTCACATACAGGTCTATTCGTTAAAGGGAGAAGGGTTTGGAGAAGGAAGTAAACAATCTAGGACAAAATAGCCGATTAGGAAAAATTCTCCAATTCAGCTCACTTTCCAGTTCAGTGATGTTGTCCTAGATTGTTCACTTCTCCTGCCTTCTCCAAACTCTTCACCCTTTTGTGAATAGCCCTGATAATGTCTTGTATCATATAAAAGTATACAAATTGTTTTATGAATAGAAAAGCTGCAGAGTGAACAATGCACTGTGATCAATGTGCTCCATCCCTGACAGAACTTTAGTGGTGACATCACCATCAGAGGCTGCATTTAAAGTGACATTAAAATGATACCCCCCGCCCCACCCCAAGCTAGTGTAAGGACTTACCTTAAATGATGCCGCTTGATCCGATCATCTTCTTCTTTCCAGTAGTTTTCTGCAGTCCCTCCAGCGTTGGTGCCGCTCTCTGATGCAGCGCTGACTGCTGTGTCTTCCGTGTCCCATGGAGTCTGTGCGGGTGCACGCTGCCAGGCTGGGTGAATTGTCTTGCCCAGTGTCTCTCCTCAAGGCCCGAAGATCTCTACAGCGCATGCCATGATCCTTTGCGGCCTGTCCGAAATGTTTCAGATCTTCAGACGGGAGCGCGCGGCGGAGACACAGGTCAGTTTTAACCTTCTTTGTAACTTTTTTTAAAAATGTTTTTGCATATATCTACTGCTTGCTAACAGTAGATATATGCAAACCCCCCCCCCCACGGAGACGGAATAAATGTCAGTCAAAGTACCGCAGCGCTGAATACTGAAAAATGGCCTGGATGGGAAGGGGGTTTAACACCGCGGATGTCAACTGGTTAACCCTTCTTTACCCTATAAAAAAAAAGTTTGCCTTTAGATCTCCATGAACAATGTAGCTGTGACAGTGTAAAGGGCAGCAAACACACATCTGCCACTCTTTCCCTGTGCACTGCATTTCACTGACAGGTGGGAGAAAGTTTTGCAGCAACCCAGGACACTTGATCTCATCACAAGTAGAGCTAGCTGAATACAACATCTACTCACATGCTCATCCTTCACCGATCATTGATAAACCCGACCCGAAAAGCACATCAGCGTACAGATTCTCCGACCGGCCAATAAACTGTCACCCTGACCCAGTCATGGTGCAGACAATAATCCCTGACTCTGGTCGAGACACAGTACACTCAGAGAAAGCAAAGCAACGCTGATCACAGTAATGTCACCGCACCATCTACTTTTCTCACCTCTTGTCATCACATTTACAGCGATCCTCCCCGACTCCCCGCTGACTCTCCCACACTGTCACCTTCTTGGGCTCCCACTGGCTACTTTTCCACCAAGTCATGTGACTTTGATGTCAGCGAGCTACGGGAAGGTGGTTGGGTCAAAACTATTCACCTATCTCAGCCAGCCTTACATTGGCTGCAGTGCGAGCTAGGCCGGATGAATACAAATACTGTTGCTACGGTGACTCGGCTGATTGGCAGCTCCGTCATGATGTCACCAGGGGCCCGCCCATGTTATGCAGGCTCTTCCAGCTTTGCTGTGTGTGACAGGACAGAGTGTGCAGGGACAGGAAGTGGTTTCACTTTGGGAGGATGTGATGTAGTTGCTGACACCTGAGGCTGTTGCTATCTGAGTTATTCTTTCTTATGGGTGTGGAAGTTGCTCACACTGTTAGGAAGGGTCATGTTATGTACATACACAACTATCTAATTCTAGTGGCTGGAAAGGATTTTTTTGCTTCTGTTTTACCCTGCATTCACACCTGCACAATCCGCGATCGTTCACGATCATGCGCGTTCGTCTGCTACGTTTGCCACGTGTCTCCATTGAGTTCAATGGGGCTTGAACGCGCAACAAACGCAGCAAAACAGCTCAGCGTTTTTGGCTTCTGCGTTTGTGCATGCTTAATTTGCGCATACGTGGAGCAAAAATGCGCATCTTCCTGGCCACGTTTGGAGTGCCATTAGAAATTAATGGCAATGCAAGCGTGTTTTGCAGCGTTTCTGCCAAAGCGCGCAGTTGTGTGAATGCAGGCTTAAAGCTGAATTTTAAAAACTACCATTGCATTGAGCCTGCCCTGCACTGCAAGGGTTAAATGCTATTTTTTACCTGGGGGTAGAAAAATAAGATTAAATACTTAGCCCAGAGGTAGGCAACCTCAGCACTCCAGCTGTAGTGGAACTACAAGTCCCAGTAGGAAATGGTAAGATTCTGACAGTGCCAGGCATGGCTTCCATAGGCAGAGTGATGATAGGATTTGTAGTTTCACCACAGCTGGAGTGCCAAGGTTGCCTACCCCTGACTAACCTCATTGCTTGGTCCAGGAGGCTTTGGGGCGCTCCTCTTCTGAACGTCCTGGGTTGTGGGTGTGCCATTGCCATCCTCATGTACAATGCTGAGCTATTGACCGTACATTGCACCTGATGACATCAGCGTGCAACCATTGGTTGGAGCGGCTTTGCAGAACCGGACGCACAGAGCGAGGAATAGGTAAATATTACACCATGTTGCTCTATCCCTGGGCAAAACTGCATTGCAGTGTGTGTGGGGAGGGGTTTATTTTTTTGGGGGGGTTATCTGCATGACGGCGTTTGGCACATGGTCACCTTGCACGGCCCTATGTGTGCTGTGGTGCCATTCATTTACAATGGGTCCCCAATGTACACACACACTAGCTGGTAACACGCCGCTGATGCTGGTCAAATAACATGTTTTGTTGACTTTCTCAGTGAAAAGAAGGTTAACACAACATTTCAGGGATCACACATAAACACAACACCTTTCTGTAAACTTTATTGCACAGTTACTCTTTACTGCCTGACATTAACGGAGGGGAAAAGAACGTAAAATGTGGCGTGTGAGAGACATCGAACTGAAAGTCAAGTAGAACTCCATCCAAAAGTCTTTTATTTTAGCGTTCAATAGCATTGAGGGGTTAGAATCTCTGTGCAGGTGTTATTGCTGTCTGACTGTCATTGAGACACAACAGGAAGTGAGTGGAAATCTCCCCACATGGAGGAAACATCCGGCATTGACAGTTGTCACTGGAACAGATGTCTTGTTTGAAAAATTCCCCTCACCTACTTTTTAAGATGGTGATGGTCACTAGGGCGAATGGGGAAAACTGGAGCAGACAAAATCTGGAGCAGTTTCCCATGGCAACCAATCATCTCTCTCTGGTTTGTTCGGTTAAACTTTGAAAATGAAACATAAAAGCTGATTGGTTGCCAGGCACAGCTGCTCCAGTTTTGATAAATTCCCCTCAATGGAAATTGGACCTGTGCGATTTTTTTTCTGTCACAGCGTAGCACAGCGCACGTTACTCTGATTTTTTTTTGGTGCGCTGAATTAGTGCATTGGGTCTCCATTCCAAATAAATGTGCGATCTTTTGTTTTATATGATAATAAAGTTGTTTTGTTTTTGAATCAGTTATTAGTAACACATACATATTTTTTGTCACTTGTTTTTTCTTGCTGTGTGTTGGTTTTAGAGTCCATTGTAGTATTAAATTCTCAGGTCTGATTCACGTTTGATTGTTGTGAGCATATGCCGCAGAAAAAAACGCGGGTCGCTCACCGCACAAAAAAAGGTGCAGGAGCCTTTTCGACGCACAGATATGACCCCATTGAAATCAATGGAGCCGAGCAGCAAATGCAGTGCGCAAACGCATGAACACGCATTCCCGGGAACGCTTAGATGTGAACCAAGCCGCCATCTTTCTTTCAATAATGACCCCAGATGGAACAAATCTACATTGCCCAGCACAGTATGTCTCCACATTTTTGCCCAAACACCTAGGCTGGCCATACACAAGTAGATTTCTGAATGAACTTTCATACACAAGATCTTTCTTTTCCGCCCGACGATGCCATCTGACACTTGGGGAATCTCGATTTAAATTCCGTTCGATTTTAACATTCGATTTTGGAATGAATGGACTTTCCCGAACGGAAACCACATTCGCTGTTATAATTTTGTCCATTCAAGAAAATTTTTCCATCCCACTCTTTCGAGTTTTTTCATCACTGCAGTTGAAAGTGATTGTCGATTTCCACCAATAGAATGTCGCACTACAGATCTTTTGAAAATCTAAGTAGTGTTTGGCCAGCTATACAATGATCATGTTTCCAAACTGCTCCAACTCTCTGAGCTTAGCTTCCCCGAACTTCCTGTCCAGTACAAGATCCAGCAACTGTTCATCTACTACCCTGGAGAAGAGAGAAGGAAGGAGAGAGGTGTCTATGTGTTTGTGGAGACACACAAGAGTGACTGCTGGCTCTGCCTATCTAGAGGCAGAGCCAGCTGTACCTGCCCCCTCCCCGTCCGTTCCGCCAGTCAGCGCTGGCAGATCGGAGCGGGGAGAGGGGAATCCAGAACCTCCCCCTGTCAAGGCAGAGAACCGTGACAGGATTGAGAGGCGAGCGAACCCGGTATGTGTTCGCTCACCTCCCGATCTACTGAGCCGACCGGTGACAGTCTCATTGTCACAGGTCGGCTAGAACTATGAGGTGAGTGAAAAGCACTCACCTCATAGTTCTCCTTTAATAGTGGTGTGCATGGGTTTTGGTGCAAGAACTGTGACTGAAACCCCTCCCGGCTTAGTCAGTTGCCAATAAGGCAAAGGCATACCCTGTCCACAGGTACACTCACAAAGGGGTGGGGAATGCCCCGGCTGCAACTGATAAGGCCAGGAAGAGGATGCGTCACTCACAGTCTTGGGCTTTATACCAAGCTCCCGCACATCATTAGCCAGGATAAGGATCTTTATTTCAGTCATATGACTATTTCAAGGCTCATTGGACTAACCCTATGCTCACATGAAAGCAATGCACAAACGCAGAGGCAAAAAACATGTAACGAATGTTGCAAAATTGCTACATGACCTTTTTTCTTGCGCTTGTCACGTGTGCAGGCCACATTGAACTGAATGGATGCGGAATGTGACGCAGTGTGATGCACCTGTGCATTCATGGAATGCACAGGTGTGAATATGTGGGCTAAAACTTTCACGTTTTAATGAAATAAATACCCTTATGCCGGAGTACTAGCCTTGTTAATGGAGCCTCTTGTGCGCTCCCCGCTTAGTCCTGTTCTAGAAGGATCGTTACTGACACATAGTGCATACAACACCTTCCATTCAACACACAGCGCAACCCAAACAACAACCGCCCAACCGTCAAAAACACTCAAGCCACGCCCCCGAACCCGTCCTGCGACTCTTGGCCAACCAGAGAGATTTTCCATCAGCTATCACGGTTGCGGGCATGTGTTAGAGGAATTCTGATTTGCTACACGCAGGCCAGCTCCTCATTGGCTGAGCTGTGAGGAGGGCGGAGTTGGTGTTGGTACACAGTGTGTGTTCGTCTTCCGGTACAGGAGAAGATCAGCCGTTGTAGTGGATGTCATGTACTAATAGGTCGGTTGAGAGCATGTGAGCCAGTGTCTGTGTGTAGTCATATCACTGTTGTTTTATGGGGACCACTTATCTGGCTGTAATATCTCCATGGGTATGCTGGTATTTGTAGTTCTACACCCTTTTCATCCAGGATTCCTCGTCTCTCTATACTGCACAGCTGTGTTTATTGTAGGTCTGGTGTACAGATTTCCATGTCATAGGATTGTTCTTAACTTTGATCAGCTCTGATAATGATTGATAGTTTTTTTCAGACACCTCATACCAGGGGGTTTCTGCATTCAGGGCTCGTTCACTCCATCTACGTTCAGGCTGTGCTGGTTTGTTTTTTCCCAGCAATTTGCTTTGTCATGGATGTGGTGACAGTTCACCACTGTGATCTGGTGATGTGCGCATAAATAAATACAGCATGCACTTTTTTTTTTATGCCCAAGGCAGTGAGACGCAGTACACCCGCATAGCACTGCTGTGAGCCCATAGAACTTAAAGTGACATTAAAGGCTAAAGTCTCCCCCCCCCCCCCCCACAGTGCTAAAGTAAGGATTTACCTTAAATGATGCCGTAGACACAGGTAAGTATTAACACTTTGAAAATGTTTTTAACAAAAATAGTTTTGCATATATCTACTGCTTGCTAGCAGTAGATATATGCAAAAACAAATGAGGGTTTAATAACCCTTGAATGAAATGTCACTTGTATTGTATGTGTTACATAGTTACATAGTATTTGAGATTGAATAAAGACACAAGTCCAACCTATTGACATTTCAATAAAGTTCCAACAAAAAAAGAAAGTGTGATGCAGCTCTATTGAACGCATGGGCACTGTCCGGGCACACGCACACCAGCAGTCACCCTTCACACCATCCATAACTGAACTAAAATGTTGGCTTCAGTTGTCTTTTAGGCTGCATTTACACTAGCCTTGTGCATGTTCATTTGTTTTGATATATTTTTCTGTTTGCCTTGTTTTATAGTGACAACATCTTTCAAATATCTTTATTCTTTTCTCTAGGCTGAATAAAACCAAGCCAGTAAAAAACAGAAACCATGACTACGGGGGATATAAAAGGCGTCCTCCGGAAATTAGAACAAAGGCTGCGAATGATCAGTTATCCAAGAGATGTGGACTACTCCGGGTAAGGTCTCTTAAAGGAAATGTAAAGTCCCAACATATCCTCTCCTGTTATAACATCAGCATTGTAATAGGAATTCATACAAAGTTGTTTTTGATAATGGAGTGACAGCTAAATCCCTTTTATTTTTGTAATGAGTGCTGCCTTCTGTCTGCCCATCACTTTCAACAACTTCCTGGATTCCCAGTGTGCTTTGTGGCTCTTTCCCTGCTGCTTGATGTGATGCAATCCTTTTATTTCTTAGGACTACATAACCCATCATGCATTGCTTCCAGCAAGCAATGATAATGTTACAATGTTCAGATGTTGAGGTGCAGTTTAGAAGGCAGGCTCTGGGAGAGTTGTAACACAAGGAAGTGCATATTCACAGGGCTGAGTGAAATTGTAGGGCATATGGGGCACCGGACGCGTATTTACGTTTTATATGTGTGCGTAAACGTGGGGGAGTTAAACATTTTGGGGTGTTTTTTTTCACTTTTTTTTTTTTATATGTTACTTTTTTTATATGTGACTTTCATTTTTTTTTAAAATTTATATATTATATTTGTTTGCACTTATTCTAATTGCTATTATATAGGGGGATAACAATCCCCCTATATAATAGCAAAGGCACACTGACGGGTCCTCTTTATGGAGACATTAGGGGTCTCTAGGACCCCTAATGTCACCT